>NW_027366259.1:0-76883 GCF_046119375.1 Phyllobates terribilis
CACACAACAGCGTGAGCCGCTCAACACTCCTGACGGGGCAGAGAATGCATCGGAAGGTGAGTATAAACTTTATTTTTTTATTTTTTACCATTCTGATTCTTTTTTTTTAACTATTACTTGGTCACACTATATAAATCCATGCCGGTTGCATGGATTTATATAGTGTGAACAAGTTGTCAAGCACTTTTCCAAGTGATGCTTAAATCACTTGGAGAAGTGCTTGATAACCCGCATGCGGAAATGCAAGCAAAGACGCTGCAAAGACGTCTCACAAACGCTTCTACCTGGCGGGAAAACCGCATGTAAAATCCACATGCGATTTTCCCGCCAGGGAGAAGCGTAAAAAATATGCTTCAGTTCCGCAACGTGGGCACTTAGCCTTAGAGGAGGAAAATAAAAAAATAAAAATTTAAGCAAAAAATGTGGTCATGATACACTTTTAAGGGGGAGGGGGTCTTCTGCTGACACTGGTATAGGGGTAATGTCACACAATTCTGACAATATCCCCCATCCTGGTATATGTGCCCCCCCCTTCCTTTTATATGTGGTCCCCATCCCCATCCTGGTATGCCTGGCATCCCTCCATCCTGGTATGCATGGCACCCCTCATCCTTATCCTGGTATGCATGGCACCCCTCATCCCTATCCTGGTATGCATGGCACCCCTCATTCCTGTCCTGGTATGCATGGCACCCCTCATCCCTATCCTGGTATGCATGGCACCCCTCATCCCCATCCTGGTATGCATGGCACAGCAATCCCCATCCTAGTATGCATGGCACCCCCTCATCCCCATCCTGGTATGCATGGCACCCCTCATCCCTGTCCTGGTATGCATGGCACCCCTAATCCCTATCCTGGTATGCATGGCACCCCTGATCCCTATCCTGGTATGCATAGCACCCCTCATCCTTATCCTGGTATGTATGGCCCCTCATCCTTTTCCTGGTATGTATGGCCCCCTCATCTTTATCCTGTTATGTATGCCCCCATCAGGGTTATCCTGGTATGCATGGCACCCCTCATCCTTACCCTTGTATGTATGGCCCCCTCATCCTTATCCTAGTATGCATGGTCCCCCTAATCTCCACCAGGCTGCACATAAAAAAATAAACACTCCTACTCACCTTTCTTCTCTTCTCCAGCGCTGCATCCTGTCTGCCCGCACTGATCTCTCCATGTGGGCCGCGCATGACGTCACTACCATGCGCGGCTCACATGGAGAGATCAGCTGCCGGAAGTCACTGCTCCCCACGCCAGGACTGTGGGTGCAGGGAGCAGTGACTTCATGCTCCTTAATAGCCGGCACGCAGCGTAGCCGCAGCGCGGCTCCTGCTGCTGCCGGGCTATTGCGTGTATCCGCTTATTAAAGGGCATGAATATTCACCCCTCTCCACTCCCATGGGCGTGGAGAGAGGTTGAATATTCATGCCCTTTAACAGCGGACACAGGTGATTCCGGCAACAGCAGGAGCCGCGCTGCGGCTACACTGTGTTCCGCTATTAAGGAGCATGAATATTCACTGCTCCCCACGCCCCATGGGCGTGGAGAGCAGTGAATATTAATTTTCTTTAGCAGCGGGGACAGTGTAGGCTGCAGCAGGCGGCAGCTGCCTCCTGTGCCCCGCTCCTCCGCCGTTACCGCTCCCCCCACACCCCACACAGTGTATATATATATATATATATACCCCCCACAACATTCGGACTATAAGATGCACCCCCCATTTTCCTCCAAAAATACTGATAGTGTGTCCGTGGCTTACCTCATGCTGTCTTCAGATTATATAGCAAAAACTTGCTGACAGATTCCCTTTAATGACCAGGCCAAATTTTTGAACTCTGTCCGGTGTCACTATATGTGGTAATAACTCTCTAACGCTTCAACGTATCCCAGCTGAGGAGGTTTTGTAGTCTATTTTAGTAGTAAATTTAGGTCGATATTTTTTGCATTTATTTGGGAAAATATCGGAATTTTAGAGAAAATTTTGAAAAACTTTCAATTTTCAAACTTTCAATCATTATATCCCTAAACCAGTTAGTCATTAATAGACGACATTTCCCTTATGTCTACATTACATCAGCATCATTTTTCAAATGTCATTTTATTTTTTTAGTATGTTAGAGTGATTAAAAGTTTAATAGCAATTTCTCATTTTTTTCAAGAAATTTACAAAACCTGTTTCACATTTCAATAGACTTTGAAGGGCTTATATATTGGAAACTCCCCAAAAGTGATACTATTTAAAAAAACGCACCCCTTAAATATTTCAAAACTGCTGTCAGGAATTTTTGTTAACTCTTCTGGACCTATACAGGAATTAATACAAAGTCAAATAGAAAAATTTCATTTTTACTCTAAAATGTTGCTTTAGCCCCATTTTTTTCACTTTTGCAAGGAATAGCACAATAAAATTGACCCCACTTGTTACCAAGTTTCTTCTGAGCGTGCTTATTCCCCATATGTGGTCAGATACCTCTGTTTTGACAAACGACAGGGCTCGGAAGGGAAGGAGCATCATTTGAATTTTGAAACACAAATTTGGCTGAAATAATTTGCAGGCACCGTGTCGCATTTGCACGGCCTCTAAGGCACCCAAACAGCAGAAACCCCTCACAAGCGACCCCATTTTGGAAACTGCACCCCTCAAGGTTTTTATCCATGGGTATAGTGAGCATTTTGAACTTACAGGTACTACATATTTGATAACATTATATTGAAAAATTTCAATTTTTGACAAAAATGTTGCCCCAAATTTTTCACTTTTGCAAGAGGTACCATGAAAAAGTGGACCCACAGTTTGTTACCTACTTTCTTCTGATTGCGGTGATACCAAACACAGTCAAAAAAATCTGTTTGGACACACGGCAGGGCTTGGAAGGGAAGAAGCGATATTTGGTATTTGGAATGTAAATTTGACTGGAATAGAATGCAGACACCATGTCACATTTGCAAAGCCCCCGAGGTACCAAACACAGCAGAAACCCTCCAAAAGTGACCCCATTTTGGAAACTAGATTCATTAAGGAATTCATCTAGTGGTGTGTTGAGCTTGTTGACCCCCTAAGTGCTTCACAGAACTTTTTAAAATGTGGATGTGGAAACGAAAATGTTGTTTTAGCCCCATATTTGTAATTTTCACAATGGATAATAGCAAAAATTGGACCCCATAATTTGTTACGCAATTTCTTCCGAACACGAAGACACACCATATGTGGTCAAAAACTTTTGGACACATGGCAGGGCTCAGAAAGGAAAGAGCGCTATTTGATTTTTGGAGCGTAAATTTGTCTGGAATAGATTGTGAATGCCATGTCACATTTGCAGGGGCCCTAACTGTCACGCACAGAGTGGGGAAGACTAAGTACAACAAGAAGGGATGAGCGGAAGGGAGCCCAGACACTAGGGAAAGGGGGAATGGGGACCCCGAGGCTGATCTAATAACACCCTGCTTACCCTACCATCCCTATATTGGTTCCACACCAATCGCCGAGCAAGAAACCTAAGCCCTGTATATCCCTGGATAGGGGGGTAGGTGAGCACTGGTCAGTCCCCAGTATAAACTAAAGACAACAAGGGAGAGAAACAAAGGGGGGATAACTTAGCTTGAGCAGACACCAGAGAGATAACACCAAACGTCCTCCAAGGGCACCACAGAGGAAGCAAGCCGACTGCTATAGCTCCAAGCCTTCACAAGGGAAAATGAGAATATCGCTGGCGACTCCCTGTAGCAGACAGAGTTTATAAACACCCAGACCAGGGTATGTCAATCAGAGCAGGAGGGAGGACCGCTGGGTCCAAAAGTCAGAAAGATTAAGAAGGCATCTGCAATGCCAAACACAGTGACCTTCTGCAGCTAGATGCAGAGCGACTGTCTGTTACATCTGACACACCTGTGACACTAACATGCCAAAACAGTGTAAACCCCCCCTATAAGTGACTCCATTTTGGAAAGTAGACCCCTGAAAGAATTCATCTAGGGGTGTATTTATTATTTTTAACTTACAGGTAAATAATGAAACTTTATAACATTTAGATGTGGAAAGAGAAAAAAATATTTTTCCCCACTAAAATACTGTTTTGACACCAAATTTATTATTTCCACTAGTGGTAATAGGAGAAAATGGACCCCATAATTTGCTATGCAATTTTTACTGACCGTGGCTGTACCCCATATGTGGTTATACACTACTGTTTGAGCACACAGCAGGGATTGGATGGGAAGGAGCGCTACTCGGCTTTTAGAACGCAGATTCCATTTGAATACAGTGGGTACGTAAAGTATTCAGACTACTTTAAATGTTTCACTCTTTGTTTCATTGCAGCCATTTGGTAAATTCTAAAATGTTCATTTTTTTCCCATTAAAGTCCACTCTGCACCCCATCTTGACTGAAAAAAAACAGAAATGTAGAAATTTTTGCAAATTTATTAAAAAAGAAAAACTGAAATATCACATGGTCATAATTATTCAGACCCTTTGCTCAGACACTCATATTTAAGTCACATGCTGTCCATTTCCTTGTGATCCTCCTTGAGATGGTTCTACTCCTTCATTGGAGTCCAGCTGTGTTTAATTAAACTGATAGGACTTGATTTGGAAAGGCACACACCTGTCTATATAAGACCTCACAGCTCACAGTGCATGTCAGACCAAATGAGAATCATGAGCTCAAAGGAACTGCTCAAGGAGCTCAGAGTCAGAATTGTGGCAAGGCATAGATCTGGCCAAGGTTACAAAAGAATTTCTGCATTACTCAAGGCTCCTAAGAGCACAGTGGCCTCCATAATTCTTAAATGGAAGAAGTTTGGGACCGCCAGAAGTCTTCCTAGACCTGGCCGTCAAGCCAAACTGAGCAATCGTGGGAGAAGAGTCTTGGTGAGAGAGGTAAAGAAGAACCCCAAGATCACTGTAGCTGAGCTCCAGAGATGCAGTAGGGAGATGGGAGAAAGTTCCACAAAGTCAACTATCACTGCAGCGCTCCACCAGTTGGGTTTTTATGGCAGAGTGGCCCGATGGAAGCCTCTCCTCAGTGCAAGACAAATGAAAGCCCGCATAGAGTTTGCTCAAAAACACATGAAGGACTCCCAGACTATGAGAAATAAGATTCTCTGGTCTGGTAAGACAAAGATAGAACTTTTTGGTGACAATTCTAAGCGGTATGTGTGGAGAAAACCAGGCACTGCTCATCACCTGCCCAATACAATCCCAACAGTGAAACATGGTGGTGGCAGCATCTTGCAAATTTGTCACTTAGACAAGGGTTAGTAGTTGAACTGGACCCCACAATTTATTGCACAATTTCTTTCGAATGCGGTGATGCCCCATATGACAGAGACTCTGTTTGGCCACATATCAGGGCTGAGAAGGAAGGAGCGCTATTTGGATTTTGTAGCCTTAGAATAGTTTGTGGGCGATGTTTGCAGAGCCCTTAAGGTGCCAGTGTGACACCCCAGGGGTCTGGTTGCCACAGTGATAGAGATATTACGTCTGAGAGCAGGTGGGAGGTCTCTTGGTCAGGAATCCTATGCATGCCACACCTCCTGCACAGTCCTGGGAGGGGAAGAACTTCCCCTATATAAAACTGGGGCTGAGGCAGGGTTAGCGAGTAGAGAAGAAGTAGAGACAGAGAAAAGAAGCAAATATAGGAACAGAACATCAGGAGCTCTGTGGGAGCAGTGTTACAAGGAGTCAGGGGCTGGCAGCTGCAGAGCTCGCCCTGACTGAGAAGATTTCTTACCGGACCCGGAGTCCGAGGCTGTGGGGACTAACTCCTACCCAGCAGCAGAATCCGTCAGGCAGGGGACTCCAGGTCCTCTGGCCAAGAAACCCGAAGGCACGGTCACACGCATGGGACCAGCACCGCCGTCGTGGAGCGGAAGCTACTAGAAGGCCCCGAGTCACCGGCCATACGGGTGAGCACCACACGGTACACTGAGGGACGTGGGCTACTTATACCCGCCTCTAGCAAGGTAGCCAGAAGAGTACAGTTATTTTGGGAGGCCTACAACTCCGCCTGGCCAGGGGAGAACCCATCTGCTCAAGGACTGACCAGGCCCCAATCGCTAGCCAGTACTCCGGGAGGGTCTATCTTTGTCACCAGTAAAGACCCTGAACTACACCGTACCGTCTCCGAGTGGTTCCTGCTACCCCCATCATCCACGTCGGCTGCCCTGAGGCCATACCCCTCCCGTTGGGGGTTATACTATCACGCTGCACAATCCTACCACCGGCCTCAGCGGTCTGCCCTGCAGCAGCAGCTCCTTAGCTGTACTCAACGGGTGGCGTAGTCGTCCAACATCTACCGCTGATACATCGCTGCTCAGTTTGACTCCCTGGGCACGGACCGGGTCACCGCCACGAGACTACAACCCTCAACAGATCCGGCTCCGGGTAAGCTCCCGCGTGCGCAACGCAGCGCAACACAGGCCCAGGGGCGTGTCAACTTTTGGCGTAGTCGGCAGGATTTCGTGCCCGCAACCACCGGGTACTGCGTGCCTGAAAAAGACTGTTCAAACTTACCTGTGGTGAAGATTCCCGCCATCCGGCGCCATCTTCAGCCTTCTTCCCGCCATCGGTGAAGATTCCCGCCATCCGGCGCCATTTTCAGCCTTCTTCCCGCCTTCCGTGGAGTTTTTCCGCCGTTGGACGCCATCTTGAAGACGTCGCGCGGGAAGAAGAGGGGCGTGGACTCCGAAAGCGCGCGAGAACTGAAGCCCCGCCTCACGTCCGGACGTCGCGTAAGGTCCTGGAAGGAGCCCAGCAGACGCCGACGTCACAGGAGCGCGACGGAAGGTCCTCAACCCTGACGATCTACTGCGGAGCCGCGGCCTACGGAAGAGGATCATCGCAAGGTAGGCCACGGTCCACTAGGGGGGAGGAGGATGTCGGATACGGAGGAGAGCTTCACTGCCTCAACCCCCGCCAGCGCCACCGCTGCTGCAGTCATGCCTTTCACCATGCCCTATATCCCGGGAGCGGCCTGGCTACCCCAGTACTCAGGGGAGTCACATACCCTGCATGACTTTAGAGAAAAGCTGGATAGCCTCTTCCAGGTGTACCCCCTCACAGAAGAGCAAAAAGTGAGCATCCTGGTGGCCCAATTAACTGGGGCAGCCCGAAGGGAGGTAAAGTCCTGGCCACCTGGGGGGAGGACTGTCGCAGGGATACTAACCCGGCTGAGGGACACCTTTGATACCCGCACCTCAGCCGAGATCAAGCTTAGATTCTACGGGTGCAAGCAGCGAGCATACGAGAGTATAAGGGACTATGCCCTGAACCTACAAGAGGCCCTGAGAGCCATTAAGCAGACCGACCCTGACGGCGTGGGAGACGAGGACAGGCTGTTGACTGAACAATTTATAGAGGGTTTATATTCCAATGCCCACCGAACCCACTTGCGGGCAATGGCCTTACAGGACCCTCATCTGGGATTTGCACAGTTCAAGGACAGAGCCATCCGGGTGCTCCGAGAACCGGCACCAGGTGGCGTTGTGACCCACAGACGCCCCACTACCACTTACCACCAGGAGGCGGCACCCTTGTCGGCAGGGCCTGTGGGAGCTGATGCGCAGGCTTTGAACAATGACCCGGCTCCAGACCTGCACCATCAGGTCCAAGAGCTAGCTAAAAGCGTTGCTGCGCTAACCCGAACTGTGCAGTCTTTACAGGTTTCCACTCCAGGGAAGATCCAGCTGGCATCCGGACCGGAGGACATCCCGTGGCGTCGACCAAGTAGGACCCCACCGGCCAGAGGGAGACCCAGCGACCGATACAACGACCCATCTGCCGCCGCTGCAATCAACCCGGACATATGGCAAGGTACTGTCCTTTAAACTGGCACAACCTGGGGTAGAGGGCCAACCCCCAGGAAAAAGATCACCAGGCCCATCGAACTGGCGCGACAAATATGTGGGAGGACGTCCAGTCTTACCCGTGGTACTGGATGGCATTCCTATGAGTGCCCTACTGGACACCGGGTCACAGGTCACCACCATCCCGTACGTGCTCTTCAAGCAGTACTGGAATGATTCGGATATCACCCGCTACCCTGACGACGACTTGAGTATCATCGCCAGCAATGGTCAGCCCGTGCCACAGATTGGATTTAAAGAGGTGACCATTAAAATCGGTAGAGTCGAACTGGCAGCACAGGGACTGATCATTGTAGACATTGACAAACACGAGAGTCACCCAAAGATAACTCTAGGAACTAATGTAATTGAAAATTGTCTTGCAGAGGTGATTTTCCTTTTACAGCAGGTTGCCAAGAACGCCAGCTCCGGCGAGCAGCGAGTGCTCCAAAAAGAGATCCGGGCACTGATGCGACGGCAACAGGTGGAACTCTCCGGCGGTGAGATTGGTAGCGTGAGAATGTGTGACCCTTTCCCTATTGCCATGCCCCCAAAAAGTGAAATGATGATTTGGTGCCGGGCAGCTATTGGTCTGAGAGGTAGAGATTACCAGGCAATGGTAGAACCAGTTTACTCAGACAGTAGGCCCACCATCTTGACAGCATGGGGGGTGGTTAATGTACGCCATGGGAGGGTGCCCGTTCGCATAATCAATATCGGGAAGAGGGAAGTGTACCTGCCCCGGTATGCCACGCTAGCCAAATTATATACCATTAACCAAAATGCTATACAATCTGTGGAACCCTTGCCTCCATCTCACCCGGAGGAAGGTAACGGCTCTAAGAAAACAATGGAGGACTGGTGTCAGCAACTACATTTGGGTACTGACTCCACTCCCTCACACCAGAAACAGGGAGTCTATCGGGTGGTTCAAGAGTACGAGAGAGTGTTTAGTAAACACCCGTTAGACTTCGGGCGAGTCAAGGGGGTAGAACACCACATCCCCACGGGAGACCATCCTCCCATAAAAGAGAGGTATCGACCCGTACCCCCTGCACACTACCAACACGCCAAGGGGATGCTTAGAGACATGAAGGAGGCTGGGGTGATCAGGGATAGCTGTAGCCCCTGGGCAGCTCCACTAGTCTTAGTCAAAAAGAAAGACAACACCATGAGGATGTGTGTAGATTACCGGAAAATCAACCGTATCACACACAAGGATGCGTACCCCTTACCAAGGATAGAGGAGTCTTTGGCTGCTTTAAGATCTGCTAACTTCTTCTCTACCTTGGATCTCACTAGTGGGTACTGGCAGGTTCCTGTAGCAGAGGCGGACCGGGAGAAGACCGCATTCACCACCCCGATGGGACTTAGCGAGTTTACCTGTATGCCGTTCGGACTCTGCAACGCACCAGGAACCTTCCAACGATTAATGGAGTGCTGTCTGGGCCACAGAAACTTCGAGACGGTCCTGTTGTACCTGGACGATGTCATCGTATATTCTAAGACTTATGAAGACCACCTGAAACACCTGGCGGAAGTGTTCGAAGCTCTGGCAAGCTACGGCCTAAAGGTGAAACCCTCCAAGTGTCACCTCCTGAAACCAAAGGTGCAGTACCTGGGACACGTGGTGAGCGCTGACGGAGTGGCTCCCGACCCTGATAAGATCACCGCAATTAAGGAATGGCCAAGTCCCTCCAGTGTAAAGGAAGTGCGGCAGTTCCTCGGGTTGGTAGGCTACTACCGCAGGTTCATCCCCGGTTTCACCAAAAAGGCAGCTCCTATGCAGGACCTCCTGATAGGCCAGTCCCGGAAGGCCAAGAACCAGAAGCCGCCCTTCAGATGGGAGAAGTTGGAAGAAGAGTCCTTCCGCCAGCTGAAGATGGCCCTCACGGGGGATGAAATCCTGGCGTACCCGGATTACAGCCAGCCCTTTATCCTCTACACCGATGCAAGTAACATCGGGCTAGGAGCCGTGTTGTCCCAGATCCAGCAGGGGAAGGAGCGAGTAATCGCTTACGCCAGCCGAAAACTGCGACCCACCGAAAGAAACCCTGAGAATTACAGCTCATTTAAGCTAGAGTTCCTGGCAGTGGTGTGGGCAGTCACCGAACGCTTTAAGCACTACCTCGCTTCTTCCCGGTTCGTCGTGTACACGGATAACAACCCGTTGACACACCTGGACACGGCAAGACTCGGTGCCCTAGAGCAGAGATGGATGGCCCGCCTGTCCAACTACGAGTTCACCATCAAATACCGGGCAGGACGCTCCAATACCAACGCGGACGCCCTGTCCAGGATGCCAAACCTACCGGACGTAGGAGAAGATCCAGAGGGACTGGAAGAAGTCGAACTCCCCGCGTTTCACCGTCATGGGACTATCCAGTATTCCCATCGGGTAAGGAGTAAGCAAGGCGCTACGCTTAACCCCTTACCTCACTACAACTGGGCGGAAACGCAAGACAGTGACCCTGCCGTCCGGCTGGTGAAGGAGATGCTGACTCGGCCAGAGGCTCGCCTTGACCCAGACACTCCGGAGGAAGCCAAGCAACTGTGGGCAGAAAAGAGTAGACTGTTCCTTTACAAGGGGAAGTTGTGCCGCAGAATGGTTAACTCCCGGACGCATGAACTAATCTGGCAAGTAGTGGTGCCACGACGAGACGCAGCCATGGTGATGGAGGCATACCACGATGGAGCTGGGCATTTCGGATGGAAGAAGCTGGAGTTCCTGCTGCGCGGGCGGTTCCACTGGGTAGGCATGAGGGGAACCATCGAGAGGTGGTGCAGAGACTGTGGCCCGTGCAACCTGAGGGGGATGGACCGTGCCAGCCAGAAGACTCCCCTGCAGTCCATCGTCACCCGGCAGCCGTTGGAACTGGTAGCCTTGGATCATGTAAAACTGACCCCAAGCAGAAGTGGCTACGTCTACGCGTTAACCATCGTGGATCATTACTCCCGGTTCTTGGTTGTCGTCCCCGTCAAGGACTTAACGGCTCAAACAGCAGCTAGAGCCTTCCAGCAGCACTTCTGCCGTCCACACGGGTACCCGGACCAAGTGCTGACGGACCAGGGACCTGCCTTTGAAGCGGAGGTCTTCAAGGAATTCTGCAATCTGTATGGCTGCCGGAAGATAAGGACGACACCCTATCATCCGCAAACTAATGGACTTTGTGAGAAAATGAACCAGGTGGTAATGGATCTTCTGAAAACGTTGCCCCTGGAAGAACGCAGTCTGTGGCCTGAGAAGCTGCCCGATCTGGTGGACCTATACAACCACATCCCGGTAGGTTCCACCAACTGTACCCCGGCTTACCTAATGAGGGCGAGACCTGGTAAGTTACCTGTTGACCTGGAAATGGGAGTCCTGACACCCGAGGACACTTCACCAGAAGCAGACTGGGACACAGAGAGGCAGCAGCAGTACCGGAAAGTACAGGAGAGTGTGGAGCGAAGTCTCTGTCAGGCTAGGGAGAGACAAGAGAAAACTTACAACCAGTATGCTCCCGCTGTTCCCCTGGTGCCCGGAGAGCAGGTCTTGAAGAGGAAAAGACGGCTCCACAAGTTGGACGACCAGTGGGAGAAGGACCTGTACACCGTACTGCCCTCAAGCCACGAGAACCCGAAGGTCTGTACCATCAGTAAAGACGGAGGGGAGACCACAGCCATTGTATCCCGGGATCACCTGAAGAAGTGTCCTGAACAGCTACGGAACCCTGAAGAGGAACAAGAAGACCATCGACCCGTAGAGGAAAGGGGAGATATGGTTAGTACTGTGCTCGGAGACTTCCCTCGGTCTTGGACTCAAGTCAATGGTGCAGTTGTGGTACCCGTACTCACCTTCCTCCAACCAGCATCCCAAGCACTTACGGAGCAACAGGTAGAGCTGGAAGAACAGCCGGTCCAGGAGGCAGAAGACCCCACACCAGCAGATCAGGAGGATCAACCCTCTGCTTGCAGTGAGCCTGCCATATCCCTAGTGAGCCAAAGGGCCCATAGACAGCTGCCCAATTTACCCTTGACAGCTCCTACACCCTGTAGTTCAGGGCCAGACAGTCAGCTCCGTAGGTCCACTAGGGCCACTAGAGGCCAGTTACCCGCACGTTGGAGGATTTGAAGTGTATAAATTGTTTTATTTGTGGTTACCTGTTTTTCTTGTTGCTTGTGTATAATTATGTGTTTCTAGTTGTTTATAGGAGTCTTTGGTGGATTTACCGGGAATCCTGTGTATATAGTTGGAGCGTAACCCAGGACGGACTAAAGACTGTGAAGGACTCGGGGCAGGACAGACCCCTACCTGGTTACGTCTCCCTGTTTTGGTGAAATGGACACCTTGCTTTCTTCAAAGACTGCACCCGGTTACGGACATGCCGTGACCACCTTTATGTGGTTCTTTATTGTATTGTTATTGTTATATCTTGTTATGTTTTTCTAAAATATGTTTAGTCCCGGAGTACTAAATTTCACTAGGGGGGAATGTGACACCCCAGGGGTCTGGTTGCCACAGTGATAGAGATATTACGTCTGAGAGCAGGTGGGAGGTCTCTTGGTCAGGAATCCTATGCATGCCACACCTCCTGCACAGTCCTGGGAGGGGAAGAACTTCCCCTATATAAAACTGGGGCTGAGGCAGGGTTAGCGAGTAGAGAAGAAGTAGAGACAGAGAAAAGAAGCAAATATAGTAACAGAACATCAGGAGCTCTGTGGGAGCAGTGTTACAAGGAGTCAGGGGCTGGCAGCTGCAGAGCTCGCCCTGACTGAGAAGATTTCTTACCGGACCCGGAGTCCGAGGCTGTGGGGACTAACTCCTACCCAGCAGCAGAATCCGTCAGGCAGGGGACTCCAGGTCCTCTGGCCAAGAAACCCGAAGGCACGGTCACACGCATGGGACCAGCACCGCCGTCGTGGAGCGGAAGCTACTAGAAGGCCCCGAGTCACCGGCCATACGGGTGAGCACCACACGGTACACTGAGGGACGTGGGCTACTTATACCCGCCTCTAGCAAGGTAACCAGAAGAGTACAGTTAGTTTGGGAGGCCTACAACTCCGCCTGGCCAGGGGAGAACCCATCTGCTCAAGGACTGACCAGGCCCCAATCGCTAGCCAGTACTCCGGGAGGGTCTATCTTTGTCACCAGTAAAGACCCTGAACTACACCGTACCGTCTCCGAGTGGTTCCTGCTACCCCCATCATCCACGTCGGCTGCCCTGAGGCCATACCCCTCCCGTTGGAGGTTATACTATCACGCTGCACAATCCTACCACCGGCCTCAGCGGTCTGCCCTGCAGCAGCAGCTCCTTAGCTGTACTCAACGGGTGGCGTAGTCGTCCAACATCTACCGCTGATACATCGCCGCTCAGTTTGACTCCCTGGGCACGGACCGGGTCACCGCCACGAGACTACAACCCTCAACAGATCCGGCTCCGGGTAAGCTCCCGCGTGCGCAACGCAGCGCGACACAGGCCCAGGGGCGCGTCACCAGAATAGAAGAAAAACCCCAAAAGTAACCCTATTATAGAAATTGCACCTCTCAATGAAATTTCACCTCTCAATGAATTAATCTATGGCTGCAGCGACTATTTGTAGCATCCACGCTGGGCCTTTTCTCTGGACAATTGCAAATCTGCCAGTTTAGTGCCCATACATTGTGTCCCCTTGCAGTGTAGTGCCCCCATATATTGAAGCGCCTCCATACATTGCGCCCGGTTTGTGTTTCTGGAGTCATGCACCATGTAAATGAAGTGCTCTCTCCACACTACAATAATGCCAACATGTGGCCACTTACTGCGGTTTAGGCACATTGGGGTTCAGAAGGAGGGTGGCATGCGGATTTGGGAGAGCAGACTTCACTGGATTTTATTTGGGGTTGGGAGCTGTGTCGCTTTTCCAGAGTATTCTACCAGTAACATGGGAATCCCCTATATTTCCAATGGCAGATGACGGACCTGAGTGGGGGCTGGTTTTGTGCGGAATAAGTTAGGGATTTTATTGGTAACATTTTGGGGTACTTACCATTTTTTGATCGCTTTCAGTATAAGGCTGTGTTCTACGCTGAACACTTACGTCAGGGTTTCCGTGTAAATCCCACAAAAATGTGATTCGGATGAATCTCCCAATGGAATCACTCTCTATAATGAGGCCGATGGAGACAATTTGGACTCTGTTTGCTCTCCAGTTCCAGTGGTAACCATCTTTTTAGGCACTCACAGAACTGTGGTCAATCACACGTGCACTAAAAAGACACCTAAAATGATGTGACACCGCCGGAACCGAGACCAGACGGAGACCAAAGGGGCTCCATCTGCCTCATTACAGTGAGTGGTTCCATTGGAGGTTTTGTCAGAATCGCGTTTTTTTGGGGATTTACACAGAAAACCGGACGTCAGTGCTCAGCGGAGAGCGCATTATAAATGTTAACCAAGCCTTATTCTGATTTTTGGGAGGTTGAATGAATAAATAGACAGCAGTACAAGAATATTTATTATTTTTAATTTTGCGTCATTTTCTGTGCGGTATTAGTGATAAGACGTGTGACAGAGTCACTGGTGTAATATACGAGGGGAGGTATGTGTCACTCAGGTTGCTCTCCTGTGTGAACTGAGACCTACTGAATTTCTGCCAGCATGTTATATGCTGGGGGTTAACTCTTTTGAAAGGTGTGGTTTTATGTGAATGACATAGAGATGGGAGGGACGTCATTCACCATACCTTCCCTCAGGGTGTGGCTGAGCAGGGTTTAAATGTTCAGGCCTGTTTTTTTCTCTGTGTTGTGGTCTGGAGAGGCAAGGTCTCCAGACTGGGAAAGCTTCAGCTCAGGACAGAGCTGAAGGCTGGGATTACACCCTGTGTGGGCATATCCCCCATACATATGGACTGTGCTATTGTTTATCTTTTATTTTGTCGTTTTGCAAGTAAGGCCGTGTTTATTTTTGCTGGAGTTGCAGGGCTTTATGCCATATAATAAAGCCTGCAGAGAAAACTCGGTTCCTGTGTCTACTTCCGGGAGCGGCCGAGCGAGTCGTCTTACCACAGACGGCTTTAACCTTCGGGTCAGTGATACCAGATTTACATCTTCTTTTTTTTGTTATGTTTTGCTATTATCACGCAGTACAAATGCTTTTTTTTTTATAAAAAAAATAAAAATTTTGTCGTCATGTTCTGAGAGCTGTACCTTTTTTATTTTTTGGCAGAGCTGTATTAGGGTTTATTTTTTGCGCAATGAGCTGGAGATTTTTTTGTTACAATTTTGGGGTACATAACTTTTTTGATCACTTTTTATTCAGATTTTTTTAGACACTAAATGAATAAAAACCAGCAATTCAATTATTGTTTTTTTATATATTTTTTGCACAGTTCACCGTGCAGTAAAAGTGATAAGACCGATTTGTCCATCGGGTCAGTACGATTACAGCGATAACTTTTTTTCCAAATATATGCCATATTAGGGGATGTTTTTTGCGGGACGGTTTGGCATTTTGAATTGTACCATTTTTTTTACATATATGTGGAGACAAGGGAGGGGGTGGGGCAGTGGGTACTCTCGTCCGCTGGCCCGAGACCGCATGGACCAGGGCTCATCCCACTGAACGCCCGTGGGCATAATTCTACTCAGGCAACACAGGGTGAGGGTAAAACAGTGTGGCAATACTTTATTAAACCACCAAACGATCAATAAAATATGGACCAGTCCCAGCAAAATACCCAAGATGGTGCAAATGACAGTCTCACCCTTCCTCTGATTCGCCGGGATTTGAGCCGCTGCAACTTCGGGATTTCCAAGGCCAACTACCCTCACCAGTGGCACCCTCCTTTTGGCGGGCACCCACAGAGAGGAGGTAATGACAAGCTTAGAAAGCTAACCGAGATCAGTGATGTATGTGGCCAGGTGACCTGATTGTCCCAACCTAGATTCTTCAAGACGTCTTTAAGGGTTCAACTATGGTCAATGGAGCAGATCTGTATTCTTCCAGCTAGGGCTGTGGTCCTTAAGGCTGGCATCCTGTAGAATGTCAAATCGGTGTCCCTCTTGATGGAGCCATGGTGTCCTGGCAGCTGTCCTATACAGTGTTCCTCTATGGAGTCATGATGTCCTGGCTGTGTTCTGTCAAGTCACTCTCTTGTAACAGAAGGATAGAAAATAGGCTTTTTCTACCCACATTTGTGGTTCAGGTCATCATCCACAGTTCAAGGGGAAGGTGGGATGAGATTAACTCGCAAATCGCAATGTTTGAGTATTTAATCAATCTGCTTAGTTTGTTCTCCTCTGATTTGCAGGTCAACAAGTTACATAGACTTATATAATGGATAATGGATAATGGATAATCAACATATTAGCAAACATCGATTGTTCCATGATCCTGTGTTCCTGTCCTCCAAAGATATCAGATAAGTTACAACATTCAGACTCACTTGACAATAGGCCAAGTTTCTTGAGCAACCGAAGAAAGAAACACATAAATTCAATAGTCAATATTCAGGCAATAGCGTTTATCTCTGGGCCTACTGAATTTAAGTTTGGCATAATTAAGATTAAATGCTGTGTCATCACAATATATTTATTTGCTTTTTATTCAGTTTTTTTGTGTGTCAGTATGGTGAAAATGCAACATTTTTGGAGTGTTTTAAATTTTTATTTTTTTATGGTGTTCGCCTTTCCAAATAAATAACATGCCAGTTTTATAGATCGGGTCATTGCGGGCGCGGCGTTACCAATTATGTGTCCATTTTTTTTGTTTATTTCTGATTTAACACAAACGCTGCATTTTTAGTGGCGAAACAACTTTTTGTGATATGTGTGCGCTTTTTTGTGTTTTTTTTTTTACTTTTTACACATTTTATGTCATTTTTTTTTTTACTTTTTCACTTAGTACCATTGTAGGACATGAATATTTTTTACTTTGATCACTAGCTTCATGCACTGCAGTACTCGTGTACTGCTCTGCTGGAGAATTGTCAATGAGTCACTGACTGTGCCTGTTAGACCCAGCTTATGGCAGGATCTCACAGGCCACCGTACCCTGGTGTCATCAGATGACCTCAGGGCACCATGCAATGATTGGCACCTGTGATTATGATCGAGGGTGGACTATCAAGTCATAGGGGGTCTTTTAACCTACTTTTAACCACTTAGATACTGCTGTGGTGATTGACAGCAGTATTGAAGGAGTTAATCTGCCCCAATCGGTTCCAAAACCTCCCGGGGGCCAATACCGCAGGGTGTCAGGTGTCATACAGCTGGTATTCAGGGGCTCTTGCTTATAATTTCTAGAGGGTCATCATCCGACTCTCGCTTTTAATTTTTCCAGGGTGTGTATGAGGCCTACCTCTACAATTCTCTTACATATACACTGCCCAAAAAATAAAGGGAACACTTATACAACAGAATATAACTCCAAGTAAATGAAACTTCTGTGAAATCAAACTGTCCACTTAGGAAGCAACACTGATTGACAATCAATTTCACATGCTGTTGTGCAAATGAGCGTATAAACAAGCGAGGGGGGGTGTTTATATGTAAAATCATCCTTAAAACCTGTCTTGCGGGAGGATATATGTGAATCTAATGAAAATGTAGAGTCCCTGTGGGTGGAGATAAGGGGAGGGGGAAAAAATAATAAATTACTGATAGGAGTTTGTTATAAGTCTCCAAAAATAATGCAAGTAGCGGAGAATATCCTCGTAAAGCGAATAGATGAAGCAGCGACTCAAGGAGAAGTCATTATTATGGGGGACTTCAACTACCCTGAAATACATTGGGGGGACAGAAACATGTAGTTCAAGCAAAGGAAATAGGTTTTTGACTACTATGAGAGACAATTACCTTTCACAACTGGTTCAGGACCCAACAAGAAGGGGGGCACTGCTAGACCTAATATTAACCAACAGGCCAGACCGCATATCAAATATACGAGTTGGGGGTCACTTGGGTAATAGTGATCACAAAATAATACGTTTTCATGTATCCTTTAATAAGATGTGTAGTAGAGGGTTTACAAGGATACTAAATTTCAGGAAGGCAAATTTCCAACGGTTAAGAGATGATCTTAGTGCAATAAACTGGGACGATATCCTGAGACATAAAACTACACAAAGCAAATGGGAGACATTTATTAACATCCTGAATAGGACCTGTGTACAATATATACCCTATGGGAATAAACATGATAGAAATAGGAGGAAACCACTATGGCTAAATAGAGCTGTAAGGGGCGCAATAAGTGACAAAAAGAAAGCATTTAGAGAACTAAAGCAAGTAGGTAGTGATGAGGCATTAAATAAATATAGAAAATTAAATAAATTATGTAAAAACCAAATCAAGGCAGCAAAGATTGAGGCAGAGAGAATCATTGCCAGAGAAAGTAAAAATAACCCCAAAATATTCTTTAACTACATAAATAGTAAGAAACTAAAAAATGATAGTGTTGGCCCCCTTAAAAATAGTCTGGGTGAAATGGTGGATGAGGATGAGGAAAAAGCCAATATGCTAAATGAGTTTTTTTCAACCGTATTTACACAAGAAAATTGCATGACAGAAAACATGATTAGTGAGAACTAAAATTCTCCAGTAAATGTCACTTGCTTAACCCAGCAGGAAGTGTGGCGGCGTCTAAAAATCACTAAAGTTGACAAATCCCCAGGCCCGGATGGGATACACCAGCGAGTACTGCAGGAATTAAGTAACGTCATAGATAGACCATTATTTGTAAGCTTTAAAGATTCCATAATAACAGGGTCTGTACCACAGGACTGGCGTATAGCAAATGTGGAGCCAATATTCAAAAAGGGGACAAAAACTGAACTTGGAAATTATAGGCCGGTAAGCTTAACCTCTACTGTGGGTAAAATCCTGGAGGGTTTCCTAAGAGATGCTATACTAGAGTATCTGAAGAAGAATAACCTCATGACCCAATATCAACATGGGTTTACCAGGGACCGTTCCTGTCAAATTAATCTGATTAGTTTTTATGAGGAGGCAAGTTCCGGACTGGACCAAGGAAATGCAGTGGATGTTGTGTATATGGACTTTTCAAAAGCTTTTGATACGGTTCCACACAAAAGGTTGATACATAAAATGAGAACAATGGGGATAGGGGAAAATATATGTATGTGGGTTAAGAATTGGCTCAGTGATAGGAAACAAAGGGTGGTTATTAATGGAAAACACTCAGACTGGGTCTCAGGTAACAGTGGGGTACCACAGGGGTCAGTATTGGGCCCCCTTCTTTTTAACATATTTATTAATGACCTTGTAGGGGGCATACAGAGTAATATTTCAATATTTGCAGATGACACTAAACTCTGCATGGTAATCAATACAGAGGAGGACAATTTTATATTACAGGAGGATCTATGTAAACTAGAAGCTTGGGCTGGTAAATGGCAAATGAGCTTTAATGGGGATAAATGTAAGGTAATGCACTTGGGCAGAGGAAATAAAATGTATAATTATATGCTTAATTGTAAAACACTAGGCAAAACTGTCACTGAAAAAGACCTGGGTGTATTGGCGGACGACAAGCTCACTTTTAGTGGCCAGTGTCAGGCAGCTGCTGCAAAGGCAAATGAAATAATGGGATGCATTAAAAGAGGCATAGATGCTGATGAGGAGAAGATAATTTTACCTCTATACAAGACACTAGTGCGACCACACTTAGAATACTGTGTACAGTTCTGGTCTCCGGTGTATAAGAAAGACATAGCTGAACTAGAGAGGGTGCAGAGAAGAGCGACCAAGGTTATTAGAGGACTGGGGGGTCTGCAATACCAAGACAGGTTATTAGAGGACTGGGGGTCTGCAATACCAAGACAGGTTATTAGAGGACTGGGGGGTCTGCAATACCAAGACAGGTTATTAGAGGACTGGGGGGTCTGCAATACCAAGTCAGGTTATTAGAGGACTGGGGGTCTGCAATACCAAGACAGGTTATTACACTTGGGGTTATTTAGTTTAGGGGTGATCTTATTACTATGTACAAGTATATGTGGGGACAGTACAAAGACCTTTCTACTGATCTTTTTACTCTGAGGCCTGAGACTGGGACAAGGGGGCATCTTCTACGTCTGGAGGAAAGAAGGTTTAATCATAATCACAGACGGGGATTCTTTACTGTAAGAGCAGTGAGACTATGGAGCTCTCTGCCGCATGATGTGGTAATGAGGGATTCACTACTAACATTTAAGAAGGGCCTGGATGCCTTTATGGAAAAGTATAATATTACAGGTTATATATACTAGATTCCTTGATAGGGCGTTGATCCAGGGAACTAGTCTGATTGTCATATGGAGTCGGGAAGGAATTTTTTTCCCCAAAGTGGAGCTTAGTGTTTGCCACATGGATTTTTTTGCCTTCCTCTGGATCAATGAGTTAGGGTATGGGTTGGACTAGATGGACTTAGTCTTCCTTCAACCTTAAAAACTATGTTACTATGTAAGAGATGGAAATTATTGGCAATTATCAAGACACCCTCAATAAAGGAGTGGTTCTGCAGGTGGGGACCACAGACCACATCTCAGTACCAATGCTTTCTGGCTGATGTTTTGGTCACTTTTGAATGTTGGTTGTGCTTTCACACTCGTGGTAGCATGAGACGGACTGTACAACCCACAGAAGTTGCTCAGGTAGTGCAACTCATCCAGGATGGCACATCAATGCGAGCTGTGGCAAGAAGGTTTGCTGTGTCTGTCAGCGTAGTGTCCAGAGGCCGGAGGCACTACCAGGAGACAGGCCAGTACACCAGGAGACATGGAGGGGGCCATAGGAGCAGGACCGCTACCTCCCCCTTTGTGCAAGGAGGAACAGGAGGAGAACTGCCAGACCCCTGCAAAATAACCTCCAGCAGGCCACAAATGTGCATGTGTCTGCACAAACGGTTAGAAACCGACTCCATGAGGGTGGTATGAGGGCCCGATGTCCACAGATGGGGGTTGTGCTCACAGCCCAACACCGTGCAGGACGCTTGGCATTTCCCACAGAACACCAGGATTGGCAGAATCGCCACTGGCGCCCTGTGCTCTTCACAGATGAAAGCAGGTTCACACTGAGCACATGTGACAGACGTGACAGAGTCTGGAGACGCCATGGAGAGTGATCTGCAACCTGCAGAATCCTTCAGCATGACCGGTTTGGCAGTGGGTCAGTAATGGTGTGGGGTGGCATTTCTTTGGAGGGCAGCACAGTCCTCCATGTGTTCGCCAGAGGTTGCCTGACTGCCATTAGGTACCGAGATGAGATCCTCAGACCCCTTGTGAGACCATATGCTGGTGCGGTTGGCCCTGGGTTCCTCCTAATGCAGGACAATGCCTGACCTCATGTGGCTGGAGTCTGTCAGCAGTTCCTGCAAGATGAAGGCATTGAAGCTATGGACTGGGCCGCCCCTTCCCCAGACCTGAATCCGATTGAACACATCTGGGACATCATGTCTCGCTCCATCCACCAACGTCACATTGCACCACAGACTGTCCAGGAGTTGGCGGATGCTTTAGTCCAGGTCTGGGAGGAGATCCCACAGGAGAACCATCCGCAACCTCATCAGGAGCATGCCCAGGCATTGTAGGGAGGTCATACAGGCACGTGGAGGCCACACACAATGCTCAGCCTCATCAGGAGAATGCCCAGGCATTGTAGGGAGGTCATACAGGCACGTGGAGGCCACACATAATACTCAGCCTCATCAGGAGCATGCCCAGGCGTTGTAGGGAGGTCATACAGGCACATGGAGGCCACACACAATACTCAGCCTCATCAGGAGCATGCCCAGGCGTTGTAGGGAGGTCATACAGGCACGTGGAGGCCACACACAATACTCAGCCTCATCAGGAGCATGCCCAGGCATTGTAGGGAGGTCATACAGGCACGTGGAGGCCACACACAATACTCAGCCTCATCAGGAGCATGCCCAGGCATTGTAGGGAGGTCATACAGGCACGTGGAGGCCACACACAATACTCAGCCTCATCAGGAGCATGCCCAGGCATTGTAGGGAGGTCATACAGGCACGTGGAGGCCACACACAATACTCAGCCTCATCAGGAGCATGCCCAGGCGTTGTAGGGAGGTCATACAGGCGCGTGGAGGCCACACACAATACTGAGCCTCATCAGGAGCATGCCCAGGCATTGTAGGCAGGTCATACAGGTACATGGAGGCCACACACAATACTCAGCCTCATCAGGAGCATGCCCAGGCGTTGTAGGGAGGTCATACAGGCACGTGGAGGCCACACACAATACGCAGCCTCATCAGGAGCATGCCCAGGCATTGTAGGGAGGTCATACAGGCGCGTGGAGGCCACACACAATACTGAGCCTCATCAGGAGCATGCCCAGGCATTGTAGGCAGGTCATACAGGTACATGGAGGCCACACACAATACTCAGCCTCATCAGGAGCATGCCCGGGCATTGTAGGGAGGTCATACAGGCACGTGGAGGCCACACACAATACTCAGCCTCATCAGGAGCATGCCCAGGCGTTGTAGGGAGGTCATACAGGCACGTGGAGGCCACACACAATACTCTGCCTCATCAGGAGCATGCCCAGGCGTTGTAGGGAGGTCATACAGGCACGTGGAGGCCACACACAATACTCAGCCTCATCAGGAGCATGCCCAGGCGTTGTAGGGAGGTCATACAGGCACGTGGAGGCCACACACAATACTCAGCCTCATCAGGAGCATGCCCAGGCATTGTAGGGAGGTCATACAGGCACGTGGAGGCCACACACAATACTCAGCCTCATCAGGAGCATGCCCAGGCATTGTAGGGAGGTCATACAGGCACGTGGAGGCCACACACAATACTCAGCCTCATCAGGAGCATGCCCAGGCATTGTAGGGAGGTCATACAGGCACGTGGAGGCCACACACAATACTCAGCCTCATCAGGAGCATGCCCAGGCGTTGTAGGGAGGTCATACAGGCGCGTGGAGGCCACACACAATACTGAGCCTCATCAGGAGCATGCCCAGGCATTGTAGGCAGGTCATACAGGTACATGGAGGCCACACACAATACTCAGCCTCATCAGGAGCATGCCCAGGCGTTGTAGGGAGGTCATACAGGCACGTGGAGGCCACACACAATACGCAGCCTCATCAGGAGCATGCCCAGGCATTGTAGGGAGGTCATACAGGCGCGTGGAGGCCACACACAATACTGAGCCTCATCAGGAGCATGCCCAGGCATTGTAGGCAGGTCATACAGGTACATGGAGGCCACACACAATACTCAGCCTCATCAGGAGCATGCCCAGGCATTGTAGGGAGGTCATACAGGCACGTGGAGGCCACACACAATACTCAGCCTCATCAGGAGCATGCCCAGGCGTTGTAGGGAGGTCATACAGGCACGTGGAGGCCACACACAATACTCTGCCTCATCAGGAGCATGCCCAGGCGTTGTAGGGAGGTCATACAGGCACGTGGAGGCCACACACAATACTCAGCCTCATTGTGACTTGTTTTAAGGACATTACATCACAGTTGGATCAGCCTGTAGTGTGTTTTTCCACTTTAATTTTGGGGGTGTCTCTAAATCCAGGGCTCCATTGGTTAATAAATGTGATTTCCATTGATGATTTTTGTGTGATTTTGTTGTCAGCACATTCAGCTTTCTACAGAACAAAGTATTCAATGAGAAGATTTCATTCATTCAGATCTAGGATGGGGTATTTCACTGTTCCCTTTATTTTTTTGAGCAGTGTATATATGTATACCCCCCAGGGGTAAATGTTTTTCTCACCTTTCTCTTAGTCTTTATCCGTTCTTGAAGTTACACTCCTTTAAAATGGGAAACAAATGTTTTCTGCGGCCCTACTCTCCATGTCTTCCAGGGTGCACTGCAGAACTCCCTTCTAATTTTTGGCAGCACTTGCACTTAGTACATCGGCTTTACCAGTCTAGGAATCTTACTTCTTAAAAATTAGAAAAAATGTTTTCTGAAGCCCTCCACTACGTGTCTTCCAGGGTGTATTGCAATCCCTCCTTCTATTTTTTTGGCAGCCCTTGCACTTAGTGCATTGGCTTTATGAGTCTTGGAGTTCCACTACCTAACAATTGTAACAGAATGTGTATGAGGCCCTCCTTTATGTCTAATACAGGGTGTATCGGAGTCCCTCTTCTTTCTAATTTTTGGCAGTCCTTGCATTGTCCTTTTGGACTTTTGGGGGTTTCAGAGACCCTTCTTCATAAATTAAACAGGATGTGTCTGGCCGTGTCACACACACCACATGCCGACATAAGGTGGTAAAATGTTAAAATTACATTAAAAGGTGACTACTGGTGGGTGTAGTTTTATTTCCCCCTCTACTATGTCATCTACTGTAGTCATAGGCGACGGGGAAATACAGTGAGAGATGGCCCGGCTATTAAGAGGTGGAGGAGGCATTTTTCTTTTTTCTCTTTGTAATTTTGCCTTATACAGTCATTATACAGAAAAGCGGATTTACTAACCTTTTTTCCTGTAAAATACATTTTATCTTCGTTTTTTTATGTTTTATTGCCAGTCTGTAAAAGTGGAGTAATACTCTGAAAACATTGTTCCCAGCAGCGACGTGGGAGTCAGAGATGCTTCCTGGGTTCCCCCCATGCTGTTCCCAGTCCATTTCAGCACTGCTTCTATCCATTCATGAAATGTGTCTGTCACCCCCAGCCCTCCTGTTAGGGCCTTCCGGAAAAATGCTTAAGTTTCCTTGTGACTTCCATTATACTTGTTACTCGTGTCAAGCCCGTCCGAGTATCTGACCTGCCCGATTCCAGTACTGAGCACTCCAGCATTTTACTGCTTGTGACGCGCCCCTGGGCCTGTGTCGCGCTGCGTTGCGCACGCGGGAGCTTACCCGGAGCCGGATCTCTTGAGGGTTGTAGTCTCGTGGCGGTGACCCGGTCCGTGCCCAGGGAGTCAAACTGAGCGGCGATGTAACAGCGGTAGATGTAGGACGACTACGCCACCCGTTGAATGCAGCTATGGAGCTGCCGCTGCAAGACAGTCCGCTGAGGCCGGTGGATGGATGGTGCAGCGTAGATGGTATAACCCCCAACGGGAGGGGTATGGCCTCAGGGCAGCAGATGTGGATGATGGGGGTAGCAGGAACCACTCAGAGACGGTGCGGTGTAATTCAGGGTCTTTACTGGTAACAACGATAGACCCTCCCGGAGTACTTGCTAGTGAACGGGGCCTGGTCAGTCCTTGAGCAGATGGGATCTCCCCTGGCCAGGCGGAGTTGTAGGCCTCCCAAACTGACTGTACTCTTCTGGCTACCTTGCTAGAAGCGGATATAAGTAGCCCACGTCCCTGAGTGTACCGTGTGGTGCTCACCCGTATGGCCGGTGACTCGGGGCCTTCTAATGGCTTCCGCTCCACGATGGCGGTGCTGGTCCCACGCGTGTGACCGTGCCTTCGGGTTTCTGGGCCTGAGGACCTGAAATCCCCTGCCGGTCGGCTTCTGCTGCTGGGTAAGAGTTAGTCCCCACAGCCTCGGACGCCGGGTCCGGTAAGAAAGCTTCTCAGTCAGGGCGAGCTCTGCAGCTGCCAGCCCCTGACTTGTAGTAGTATTGCTCCCACTGAGCTTCTGCTGTTTCTTCCTGTGACTGTTTCTTGTCTCTACTCTCCTTGACTGACTAACCCTGCCTCAGCCCAGGGTTTATACAGGGGAAGTTCTTCCCCTCCCAAGACTGGGCAGGAGGTGTGGCATGCACAGGATCCCTGACCAAAGGACCTCCCACCTGCTCTCAGACATAATATCTCTATCACTGTGGCAACCAGACCCCTGGGGTGTCACATTCCTCCCTAGTGAAATTTAGTACTCCGGGACTAAACATATTTTAGAAAAACATAACAAGATATAACAATAACAATACAATAAAGAAACACATAAAGGTGGTCACGGCATGTCCGTAACCGGGTGCAGTCTTTGAAGAAAGCAAGGTGTCCATTTCACCAAACAGGGAGACGTAACCAGGTAGGGGTCTGTCCTACCCCGAGACCTTAACAGTCTCTAGTCCATCCTGGGTTACGCTCCAACTATGTACAAGGATTCCCGGTAAATCCACCAAGGACTCCTAAAAATAACTGGAAACACAAAATTATACACAAGCAACAATACACAGATAAACATAAATAAAACAATTTATACACTTCAAATCCTCCAGCGTGCGGGTAACTGGCCTCTAGTGGCCCTAGTGGACCTACGGAGCTGACTGTCTGGCCCTGAACTACAGGGTGTAGGAGCTGTCAAGGGTAAACTGGGCAGCTGTCTACCGGCTTTTTGTCTCACTAGGGGTACGGCAGGCTCACTATAAGCAGAGGGTTGATCCTCCTGTTCTGCTTGTGTGGAGTCTTCTGCCTCCTGGACCGGCTGTTCTTCCAGCTCTACCTGTTGCTCCGTAGGTGCTTGGGATGCTGGTTGGAGGAAGGTGAGTACGGGTACCACAACTGCACCATTGACTTGAGTCCAAGACCGAGGGAAGTCCCCGAGCACAGTACTAACCATATCTTCCCTTTCCTCTACGGGTCGATGGTCTTCTTGTTCCTCTTCAGGGTTCCTCAGTTGTTCGGGACACTTCTTCAGGTGGTCCCGGGATACAATGGCTGTGGTTTCCCCTCCGTCTTTACTGATGGTACAAACCTTTGGGTTCTCGTGGCTTGAGGGCAGTACGGTGTACGGGTCCTTCTCCCACTGGTCATCCAACTTGTGGAGCCGTCTCTTCCTCTTCAAGACCTGCTCTCCGGGTACCAGGGGAACAGCGGGAGCATACTGGTTGTAAGTTTTCTCTTGTCTTTCCCTAGCCTGACAGAGACTTCGCTCCACGCTCTCCTGTACTCTCCGGTACTGCTGCTGCCTCTCTGTGTCCCAGTCTGTTTCTGGTGAAGTGTCCTCGGGTGTCAGGACTCCCATTTCCAGGTCAACAGGTAACTTACCAGGTCTTGCCCTCATTAGGTAAGCCGGGGTACAGTTGGTGGAACCTACCGGGATGTGGTTGTATAGGTCCACCAGATCGGGCAACTTCTCAGGCCACAGACTGCGTTCTTCCAGGGGCAACGTTTTTAGAAGATCCATTACCACCTGGTTCATTTTCTCACAAAGTCCATTAGTTTGCGGATGGTAGGGTGTCGTCCTTATCTTCCGGCAGCCATACAGATTGCAGAATTCCTGGAAGACCTCCGCTTCAAAGGCAGGTCCCTGGTCCGTCAGCACTTGGTCCGGGTACCCGTGTGGACGGCAAAAGTGCTGCTGGAAGGCTCTAGCTGCTGTTTGAGCCGTTAAGTCCTTGACGGGGATGACAACCAGAAACCGGGAGTAATGATCCACGATGGTTAACGCGTAGACGTAGCCACTTCTGCTTGGGGTCAGTTTTACATGATCCAAGGCTACCAGTTCCAACGGTTGCCGGGTGACGATGGACTGCAGGGGAGTCTTCTGGCTGGCACGGTCCTTCCTTCTCAGGTTGCACGGGCCACAGTCTCTGCACCACTTCTCGATGGTTCCCCTCATGCCTACCCAGTGGAACCGCTCGCGCAGCAGGAACTCCAGCTTCTTCCACCCGAAGTGTCCAGCTCCGTCGTGGTATGCCTCCATCACCATGGCTGCGTCTCTTCGTGGCACCACTACTTGCCAGAGTAATTCATGCGTCCGGGAGTTAACCATTCTGCGGCACAACTTCCCTTTGTAAAGGAACAGTCGACTCTTCTCTGCCCATAGTTGTTTGGCTTCCTCCGGAGCGTCTGGTTCAAGGCGAGCCTCCGGCCGAGTCAGCATCTCCTTCACCAGTCGGACGGCAGGGTCGCTGTCTTGCGTTTCCGCCCAGTTGTAGTGGGGTAAGGGGTTCAACGTAGCAGCCTGCTTACTCCTTACCCGGTGGGAATACTGGATAGTCCCATGACGGTGGAACGCAGGGAGTTCAACTTCTTCCAGTCCCTCTGGATCTTCTCCTCCATCCGGCAGGTTGGGCATCCTGGACAGGGCGTCCGCGTTGGTATTGGAGCGTCCTGCCCGGTATTTGATTGTGAACTCGTAGTTGGACAGACGGGCCATCCACCTCTGCTCCAGGGCACCGAGTCTTGCCGTGTCCAGGTGTGTCAAAGGGTTGTTATCCGTGTACACGGTGAACCGGGAAGAAGCGAGGTAATGCTTAAAGCGCTCGGTGACTGCCCATACTACGGCCAGGAACTCTAACTTAAATGAGCTGTAATTCTCGGGGTTCCTTTCGGTGGGTCGCAGTTTTCGGCTGGCGTAGGCGATTACTCGTTCCTTCCCCTGCTGGATCTGGGACAGTACGGCTCCTAGCCCGATGTTACTGGCGTCGGTGTAGAGGATAAAGGGCTGGCTATAATCCGGGTACGCCAGGATTTCGTCCCCCGTGAGGGCCATCTTCAGCTGGCGGAAGGACTCTTCTTCCAGCTCCTCCCATTTGAAGGGCGGCTTCTGGTTCTTGGCCTTCCGGGACTGGCCTATCAGGAGGTCCTGCATAGGTGCTGCCTTTTTGGTGAAACCGGGAATAAACCTTCGGTAGTAGCCTACCAACCCGAGGAACTGCCGCACTTCTTTTACGCTGGAGGGGCTTGGCCATTCCTTAATTGCGGTGATCTTATCAGGGTCGGGAGCCACTCCGTCAGCGCTCACCACGTGTCCCAGGTACTGCACCTTTGGTTTCAGGAGGTGACACTTGGAGGGTTTCACCTTTAGGCCGTAACTTGCCAGAGCTTCGAACACTTCCGCCAGGTGTTTCAGGTGGTCCTCATACGTCTTGGAATATACGATGACATCGTCCAGGTACAACAGGACCGTCTCGAAGTTTCTGTGGCCCAGACAACACTCCATTAGTCGTTGGAAGGTTCCCGGTGCGTTGCAGAGTCCGAACGGCATGCAGGTGAACTCGCTAAGTCCCATCGGGGTGGTGAATGCGGTCTTCTCCCGGTCCGCCTCTGCTACAGGAACCTGCCAGTACCCGCTAGTGAGATCCAAGGTAGAGAAGAAGTTAGCAGATCTTAAAGCAGCCAACGACTCCTCTATCCTTGGTAAGGGGTACGCATCCTTGTGTGTGATACGATTGATTTTCCGGTAATCTACACACATCCTCATGGTGTTGTCTTTCTTTCGGACTAAAACTAGTGGAGCTGCCCAGGGGCTACAGCTATCCCTGATCACCCCAGCCTCCTTCATGTCTCTAAGCATCCCCTTGGCGTGTTGGTAGTGTGCAGGGGGTACGGGTCGATACCTCTCTTTTATGGGAGGATGGTCTCCCGTGGGGATGTGGTGTTCTACCCCCTTGACTCGCCCAAAGTCTAACGGGTGTTTACTGAACACTCTCTCGTACTCCTGAACCACCCGATAGACTCCTTGTTTCTGGTGTGCGGGAGTGGAGTCAGTACCCAGATGTAGTTGCTGACACCAGTCCTCCATGTTTTTCTTAGAGCCGTTACCTTCCTCCGGGTGAGATGGAGGCAAGGGTTCCACAGATTGTATAGAATTTTGGTTAATGGTATATAATTTGGCTAGCGTGGCATACCGGGGCAGGTACACTTCCCTCTCCCCGATATTTATTATGCGAACGGGCACCCTCCCATGGCGTACATCAACCACCCCCCGTGCTGTCAAAATGGTGGGCCTACTGTCCGAGTAAACTGGTTCTACCATTGCCTGGTAATCTCTACCTCTCAGACCAATAGCTGCCCGGCACCAAATCATCATTTCACTTTTTGGGGGCATGGCAATAGGAAAAGGGTCACACATTCTTACGCTACCAATCTCACCGCCGGAGAGTTCCACCTGTTGCCGTCGCATCAGTGCCCGGATCTCTTTCTGGAGCACCCGCTGCTCGCCGGAGCTGGCGTTCTTGGCAACCTGCTGTAAAAGGAAAATCACCTCTGCAAGACAATTTTCAATTACATTAGTTCCTAGAGTTATTTTTGGGTGACTCTCATGTTTGTCAATATCTACAATGATCAGTCCCTGTGCTGCCAGTTCGACTCTACCGATTTTGATGGTCACCTCTTTAAATCCGATCTGTGGCACGGGCTGGCCATTGCTGGCGATGATACTCAAGTCGTCGTCAGGGTAGCGGGTAATATCCGAGTCATTCCAGTACTGCTTAAAGAGCACGTACGGGATGGTGGTGACCTGTGACCCGGTGTCCAGTAGGGCACTCATGGGAATGCCATCCAGTACCACAGGCAAGACTGGACGTCCTCCCACATATCTGTCGCGCCAGTTCGATGGGCCTGGTGATCTTTTTCCTGGGGGTTGGCCCTCTACCCCAGGTTGTGCCCGTTTAAAGAACAGTACCTTGCCATATGTCCAGGTTGATTGCAGCGGCGGCAGATGGGTCGTCCGTCCTCGCTGTATCGGTCACTGGGTCTTCCTCTGGCCGGTGGGGTCCTCCTTGGTCGACGCCACGGGATGTCCTCCGGTCCAGATGCCAGCTGGATCTTCCCTGGGGTGGAAGCCTGTAAAGACTGCACAGTTCGGGTTAGCGCAGCAACGCTCTTAGCTAGCTCTTGGACCTGATGGTGTAGGTCTGGAGCCGGGTCATTGTCCAAAGCCTGCGCATCAGCTCCCACAGGCCCTGCCGACAAGGGCGCCGCCTCCTGGTGGTAAGTGATAGCAGGGCGCTTGTGGGTCACAACGCCACCCGGTGCCGGTTCTCGGAGCACCCGGATGGCTCTGTCCTTGAACTGTGCAAAGCCCAGATGGGGATCCTGTAAGGCCATTGCCGTCAACTGGGTTCGGTGGGTATTACAATACAGTCCCTCTATAAACTGTTTGGTCAACAGCCTGTCCTCGTTTCCCACTCCATCAGGGTCGGTCTGCTTAATGGCCCTCAGGGCCTCTTGTAGGTTTAGTGCATAGTCCCTTATACTCTCATGCGCTCGCTGCTTGCACCCGTAGAATCTAAGCTTAATCTCGGCTGAGGTGCGGGTATCAAAGGTGTCCTTCAGCCGGGTTAGTATCCCTGCGACAGTCTTCCTCCCAGGTGGCCAGGATTTTACTTCCCTTTTGGCTGCCCCGGTTAGTTGGGCCACCAGGATGCTCACTTTTTGCTCTTCTGTGAGGGGGTACACCTGGAAGAGGCTATCCAGCTTTTCTCTAAAGTCATGCAGGGTATGTGACTCCCCTGAGTACTGGGGTAGCCAAGCTGCTCCCGGGATATAGGGCATGGTGAAGGGCATAACTGCAGCAGCGGTAGCGCTGGCGGGGGTTGAGGCAGTGAAGCTCTCCTCCGTATCCGACATCTTCCTCCCCCCTAGTGGACCGTGGCCTACCTTGCGATGATCCTGTTCCGTAGGCCGCGGCTCCGCAGTGGATCGTCAGGGTTGAGGACCTTCCGTCGCGCTCCTGTGACGTCGGCGTCTGCTGGGCTCCTTCCAGGACCTTACGCAACGTCCGGACGTGAGGCGGGGCTTCAGTTCTCGCGCGCTTTCGGAGTCCACGCCCCTCTTCTTCCCGCGCGGCGTCCTCAAGATGGCGTCCAATGGCGGGAAAACTCCACGGATGGCGGGAAGAAGGCAGAAGATGGCGCCGGATGGCGGGAAACTTCACCGATGGCGGGAGGAAGGCTGAAGATGGCGCCGGATGGCGGGAATCTTCACCACAGGTAAGTTTGAAAAGTCTCTTTTTCAGGCACGCAGTACCCGGTGGTTGCGGGCACGAAATCCTGCCGACTACGCCAAAGTTGACGCGCCCCTGGGCCTGTGTCGCGCTGCGTTGCGCACGCGGGAGCTTACCCGGAGCCGGATCTCTTGAGGGTTGTAGTCTCGTGGCGGTGACCCGGTCCGTGCCCAGGGAGTCAAACTGAGCGGCGATGTAACAGCGGTAGATGTAGGACGACTACGCCACCCGTTGAATGCAGCTATGGAGCTGCCGCTGCAAGACAGTCCGCTGAGGCCGGTGGATGGATGGTGCAGCGTAGATGGTATAACCCCCAACGGGAGGGGTATGGCCTCAGGGCAGCAGATGTGGATGATGGGGGTAGCAGGAACCACTCAGAGACGGTGCGGTGTAATTCAGGGTCTTTACTGGTAACAACGATAGACCCTCCCGGAGTACTTGCTAGTGAACGGGGCCTGGTCAGTCCTTGAGCAGATGGGATCTCCCCTGGCCAGGCGGAGTTGTAGGCCTCCCAAACTGACTGTACTCTTCTGGCTACCTTGCTAGAAGCGGATATAAGTAGCCCACGTCCCTGAGTGTACCGTGTGGTGCTCACCCGTATGGCCGGTGACTCGGGGCCTTCTAATGGCTTCCGCTCCACGATGGCGGTGCTGGTCCCACGCGTGTGACCGTGCCTTCGGGTTTCTGGGCCTGAGGACCTGAAATCCCCTGCCGGTCGGCTTCTGCTGCTGGGTAAGAGTTAGTCCCCACAGCCTCGGACGCCGGGTCCGGTAAGAAAGCTTCTCAGTCAGGGCGAGCTCTGCAGCTGCCAGCCCCTGACTCGTAGTAGTATTGCTTCTGCTGTTTCTTGTCTCTACTCTCCTTGACTGACTAACCCTGCCTCAGCCCAGGGTTTATACAGGGGAAGTTCTTCCCCTCCCAAGACTGGGCAGGAGGTGTGGCATGCACAGGATCCCTGACCAAAGGACCTCCCACCTGCTCTCAGACATAATATCTCTATCACTGTGGCAACCAGACCCCTGGGGTGTCACACTTGCTCATCGGCTGCCATTTTAATGCATATTGGCGGTAGTTAAAGGGTTAAATCCATGAGTACTTGAGGCTATTTTTCATAGTTTATGTAATATGATGGGTATAGAGCTTTGGGCTTAAATTAGGACAATAGGGAAAAGATAGGGTTAATGGGCATTTATTTAAAAAAAAAATTATACTTAAGATTAGAGCAGGAGTTCACACAAGTCCCATTTACAAAGGCGACACGCTTGCATCTTATACTATTTGTAAGACTAAGGACGCGATGCCATTGATAAGATGTGCCTCCATGGGCTTCACCAGAAATGATACTCTAGTCTGGGACTGGAGTAACATTTCCTGGATAAGAAACGCCGCCACTTTTGAAGAACCCTCCTTATTATATTGTTTGATACATGAAATTATCCACAAGTAAAACAAAATCTGAAAAAAATGCAAACTACCATTAAATTTGAGACATCATGTACTCTAAGAATATAAACATGAAATGTCCAGATTCACGCTTGTAAGGTTCTTTACAGCTCGCCGTCCGGTGTTTCTCACTCTCAGTTCCTTTTTCTTTGCACAAATAAGTTTACAAATATTATTTTGCAGCAAGTCTGACATCTAACCTCATACATAAAAATTGTTTCTGAGGACTTGTTATTTTGTTACCTATAGCAACAAATCTATATTCACATTTGAGTTTTTCAGGTGCTACCTGGAAAATTAAAGCAAAGTGTGAATGGACAACGATGACTCTGTTTCTTTGAAATGGTGATGGTACATATGAAAAGAAAGTCTAGTACAGCTATTCATATATTATAGGGAATCTGTCAGCAGGTTTTTGCTACATCATCTGAGAGCAGTATAATGTAGGCAAAGAGACCCTGAATCCAACGATGTATCCATAGGTGGATTATAATGAGGGCAATCTGGGCTACCGCCCGGGGCTCCGGGGAAGCCCAACACCAGATTGTCCTCATTATAATCTTATGTGCGCCGCCGCCATCTGCAGCTCACTCACATATTTCCGCAGGGTAGCCACTACAGTGCAATTGATGTTTTGAGGCAATGATGTCACCAAAATGGGGTTCCTCCAGTCCAGTGAAGAGGTAAGCAGCATTGTGCTGAGGTTACTGGAGTGGAGAGGACTGAGGAGCTGCACAATGGAGCCGTGTACAGAGGGGAATGATAGCACAGGACTCAGTGTGAGTGCTCTGAGGATGTATTTTGGGGGCAAAGAAGTATGGATGATGGTACTATATGGTGGTTGCATAGGGAAATGTCTGCTGCTACTTGTATGGGGCTGCTTATTGGGGGGGGGGCTTTCACAGGAAAAGAGTTTATGTTACTTGAGTGGAGCCGCATGGGGAAGGTGATAATTAGTGTTGAGCGAGCACTAAAATGCTCGGGTGCTCGAAGCTCTGGCCGAGCTCACCGTGATACTCGGGTGCTCGACCCGAGCAACGAGCCCAATGTTAGTCTATGGAAGACCCGAGTATTTTTGCGGCGGCACCCCCGGCAGTCTATAGAAAGCCTAAAAAGTGCCCAAAACAATAGTGACAGTGCTCAAATGACATGGGGACAGCATGGGGATCGCCCCAGGAAGCATTTCTGACCCCCAGGTCACTGCTGTCAACAACATGGTCAGAGGTATTAAGCCACTTTTACGAGCTCACAATAAAACGTTCAGAAACGAAACTGAAAGTGCTTTCCTGTGAAATATGTTAAGGAACTTCCTTTCCAGGGTAAAGACTTGTGTATAAGGTAAAATAAATAACCAAAACCAAAAATGCTCCTCCACACCTTGGGCTATGTTCACAAGTAGGATTTTTTATACGTTTTTGCACTTATGTATTGCTTTCAACCCTGACAAATGCATTCACTGGGAAATGTCATTTTAACATTTTACAACCTTATCTGGCCATGTGCTGTGTGACACATGCATACAGTGCTGAAAAGACATGGGAACAGCATGGGGAAGACCCTTGGAAGCATCTCTGACACCCAGGTCACTGCCTAAAAGTGTGCCCATCAGAAGTGATCCTTGCCGCATCAGAAGATGCAGACTTGCAACTATCCCCGTGCAAGTCCTTGTCCCAGGGCAGTGTTCAATTGTACCTCCCCCATTCCTTGCAATGCAAGCGCAAGTATGCAGCCTGCCACCCACCCACCCCCAGGCTGCAATACCATACTGCTTGCACTTGAAATTGGGCCTTTTAGACATGTGGAGGCGGAATCTGGCCACCACGTCCTGGCTGCGTCGGCGGCCTGGCATCCATACTCAGTCCCCAGCCACCAGGCGGCCGGGTGTCCACGCTTGGTCCCCTGCCGCCAGGGGGCGGCCGGGTGTCCATAAATGGTCCCCAGCCGCCCTTATTTGTCCCGGTAATCTTCCCCACTCTTTTCTTAGCCTGGCCTGCTTTAGGGCAGCATTGGGCGAGCCCACCAGAAAACCAGTCTCCTCCGGTGGACCCTGGCTTCTCCATCAGGGGAGTTGAGAGAGCCAAGGTGAGGAGCATGATGATGATGATAGAAGTTAGCATCTGCTTTGTTTTCTTGGAATGCAAGAGTAAGTGTGCAGCCTGCCACCCACCCACCCCCAGGCAGCAATACCGTGCGCTTGAAATTGGGCCTTTTAGGCATGTGGAGGCAGAATCTGGCCACCACATCATGGCTGCGTCGACGGCCTGGTATCCATACTCAGTCCCCAGCCGTCCGGCGGCCGGGTGTTCACGCTTGGTCCCCAGCCGCCAGGGGGCGGCCTGGTGTCCATACTCGGTCCCCAACCGTCCCGCGGCTGGGTGTCCACACTCGGTCCCCAGCCGCCAGGGGACCGGGTGTCCACGCTTGGTCCCCAGCCGCCAGGGGGCGGCCGGGTGTCCATAAACGGTCCCGAGCCGCCCCTATTTGAAAGACAGCCTAACCACAAACACATGGACAAGTGAATATGGCCAGGGATGGTCCATCTCACTGACGCCTTCACACTGGGTTAATATTGTGGAAGCCAGGACACAGTTGGACACTGGGATGCAACACATCCTCCAGACATAGAGGATTGCGGTTCCTGGGTCAATCAGGCTTCAACACAAAGTTCAGAAGGTAGACAGCAGCAGTGGTCGGCCTCCTACACAAGGAGTAAATTATTCATGATCATCAGACCATCCATCTCCTTAGCTTTCTGTTCCTTGGAATGCAAGCGCATGTATGTAGTAGCGGCTAGGCCTGAGGTGGTCAGCGTTTTGGCACATATCCTACCTCCTCCGAGGATTGCTGGATGTTTTCCTGCTATTATCCCAGTTCTATGACTCCCTTTAAAACAAAGCTTCAGGTGATGAATGATGGATAAGGTGGTGGCAAAGGAGAAAGAGAGCAGGAGGAACAGGGACCATTCACATCAATATCAGGCCAGTCAACCACATATGTCTTGTAGGATATGTTTCTGTACCAAAAGGAGCGGTTCAGCTACACAGTTATAGGGCATACAGTGAGTGCAATGCCTACCAAAAATTTCGAGGCACTCCAATGCCCATTGGAAGTGACATGGAGGTCAGAGGGCCTTAACTAAACCGTTTTTTCCATTTATAGCAACTGGGTCTCCTGTACACTGTTGGCCTAAGCAGTGAATGGAAGGCTTTCCAAAAATTATGAGGAACTGCAATGCCCCTTGAAACAGACGGGGATTACAGCGTACTAAAAACCTTCTACCCATTATTGGAGAGTGGGTCTCCCTTAGTGTTCGCCTATGCATTGAAAAGCAAAAGCTGACTAAAATTAGGAGGAAATGCAATGCCTGTTGGAAGAGTCGTGGAGGTTAGAGGTAATTAAAAACAACATTTCAATGCCCCTTGGAAGAGCTTTGGAGTTCAAAGTGGTTTAACAAGACGGTTTTAATGGCCCTTGGAAGAGACGTGGAGGTCACAGTAGCTTAACAAGACGGTTTTAATGCCCCTTGGAAGACATGTGGAGTTCAGAGTGGTTTAACAAGACGGTTTTAATGCCCCTTGGAAGAGTGGTGGAGGTCGCAGTAGCTTAACAAGACGATTTTAATGCCCCTTGGAAGAGTGGTCGAGGTCGCAGTAGCTTAACAAGACGGTTTTAATACCCCTTGGAAGAGCGGTGTAGGTCGCAGTAGCTTAACAAGACGGTTTTAATGCCCCTTGGAAAAGTGGAGGAGGTCGCAGTAGCTTAACAAGATGGTTTTAATGCCCCTTGGAAAAGTGGTGGAGATCGCAGTAGCTTAACAAGACGGTTTTAATGCCCCTTGGAAGAGTGGTGGAGGTCGCAGTGGAATAAAAAGACAATATCAATGCCCCTTGGAAGGGTGGTGGAGGTCGCAGTAGCTTAACAAGACGGTTTTAATGCCCCTTGGAAGAGGGGTGGAGGACGCAGTAGCTTAACAAGACGGTTTTAATGCGCCTAGGAAAAGTGGTGGAGGTCGCAGTAGCATAACAAGACGATTTTAATGCCCCTTGGAAGAGCGGTCGAGGTCGCACTAGCTTAACAAGACGGTTTTAATGCCCCTTGTAAGAGCGGTGGAGGTCGCAGTAGCTTAACAAGACGGTTTTAATGGCCCTTGGAAAAGTGGTGGAGGTAGCAGTAGCTAAACAAGACGATTTTAATACCCCTTGGCAGAGTGGTGGAGGTCGCAGTAGATTAACAAGACGGTTTTAATGCCCCTTGGAAAAGTGGTGGAGGTCGCAGTAGCTTAACAAGATGGTTTTAATGCCCCTTGGGAGAGTGGTGGAGGTCGCAGTAGCTTAACAAGACGGTTTTAATGCCCCTTTGAAAAGTGGTGGAGGTCGCAGTAGCTTAACAAGACGGTTTTAATGCCCCTTGGAAAAGTGGTGGAGGTCGCAGTAGCTTAACAAGACGGTTTTACTGCACCTTGGAAAAGTGGTGGAGGTCGCAGTGGCTTAACAAGACGATTTTAATGCCCTTGGAAAAGTGGTGTAGGTCGCAGTAGCTTAGCAAGATGATTTTAATGCCCCTTGGAAGAGCGGTCGAGGTCGCAGTAGATTAATAAGACGGTTTTAATGCCCCTTGGAAGAGCGGTGGAGGTCTCAGTAGCTTAACAAGACGGTTTTAATGCCCCTTGGAAAAGCGGTGGAGGTCACAGTACCTTAACAAGATGATTTTAATACCCCTTGGAAGAGTGGTGGAGGTCGCAGTAGCTTAACAAGACGGTTTTAATGCCCCTTGGAAAAGTGGTGGAGGTCGCAGTAGCTTAACAAGACGATTTTAATGCCCCTTGGAAGATCGGTGGAGGTCGCAGTGGCATAACAAGACGGTTTTAATGCCCCTTGGAAGAGTGGTGGAGGTCGCAGTAGCTTAACAAGGCGATTTTAATGTCCCTTACAAGAGCCATGCAGTACAGCATATTAAAAACATTATTCCCATTATTGGGGAGTAGGTCTCCCATAGTCTTTGCCTATGCCTTCGATGCAAAAGCTGCTAAAAATTAGGACGGAGGAACTTGCAATGCTGGAAACACGGACCACGGTCACCCTGGTGGTATAGTGGTGGTGGAGACTGAGGATAAGGAGAAGAGCAAAAAACAGCCGAAATCAGGAAGCGTATACCCATGTGTGGATGTGAAGCGGTGCATGGGAATACACCTCCCGAAATAACACAGTGGATTTGACTTTATGTTACTCTGCTGTCATTTGGTGGTGATGAGAAGTCTGGCCCAATCCAGCCCTTGGTCATTTTGATAAGGGTCAGCTTGTCAGCATTGTGTTGACAGGCGAGTGCGCTTATCAATTATAATTCCCCCAGCGGCACTAAAAACACGCTCCGATAACACGCTAGCGGCATGGCAGGCCAGGACCTCCAAGGCGTATGTAGCGTCGGCGTCCCTGCCCCCTGCTAGGCAGGGACGCCATTCCCCTCACCTCTCCGCTCCGTGCCCGGCGGCTTCCTCCCGCTCTGTTGGCAGCGTGCGCTGCTTCCCGGCCTCTGTGCTTAGGGCGCGCGCTCGCTCCCCCTCTCTTAAAGGGGCCGCGCGCGCCGTCTTAAGGAGTCCCCGGCCAATGGCCGGAGGACCTCTCCATATATAAGGCACCTCCTCCAAAATGGAGGTGCCCGAGCAATGTTGTTGCAAAGCCTTCACTCTGCTTCAGCCCTCAGGTCCCGTTGCCAGTGACCTGCCAGTCACCTGCCTGATTCCTGCCTGTTACCTGCCAGTCATCTGCCAGATTCCTGCTTGATACCTGCCTGATATCTTCTTACCTGCTTGCAAGCCTGCGGTCCGACGGTCTGCTCTCCGACACCTGTCAGTCTGTCTATGGACCAGCCTGCCCGCTCACCTGGGAGCGCTCACCTGCTACCTGCCCGCTAGCCTACCTGGAGGCTCTGCCGTCACTTGCCGTGACCACCTGCCTGTCCAGAGACTCTTGCCCGCTCACCTGGGAGTGCTCACCTGCTACCTGCCTGCTAGCCTACCTGGAGGCTCTGCCGTCACTTGATGTGACCACCTGCCTGTCCAGAGACTCTTGCCCGCTCACCTGGGAGCGCTCACCTGCTACCTGCCTGCTAGCCTACCTGGAGGCTCTGCTGTCACTTGCCGTGACCACCTGCCTTTCCAGAGACTCTTGCCCGCTCACCTGGGAGCGTCCACCCGCTACCTGTCTGCTAGTCTACCTGGAGGTTCTGCCGTCACTTGCCGTGACCACCTGCCTGTCCAGAGACTCTCGCCCGCTCACCTGGGAGCGCTCACCAGCCACAAGCCCGCTGCCCTTCTACCCAGAGACTGTCCCTGTCACTTGCCGTGACTACCTGCCCTTCTACCCAGAGACTGTCCCTGTCACTTGCCGTGACTACCTCCCCTCTACCCAGAGACTGTCCCTGTCACTTGCCGTGACTACCTGCCCGTCTTCCCTGGGAGCCACCCGCTTCCTTACAAGGACTGCCCCCTTGTATAGTTGCACAGAGGTTCCACCTCCCAGACCCGTTACAGTTTGCTCGGGCCATGGAACCCGGTGGCAACCAAACTCCCTCGCTCTCGGACCTATGCCATGAACTGTCCCATCTGAGGTCCCAACAGGAGTCTATCCTGAGCCACCTGCGGAATGTCAACTCTCGCCTGGACACTCTGACTGCTCCACCAGCAACCACCGCTAGTGTCATGACCCGCAACCCGGCAGCGCCGCTGCCCAAATATACCATGGCATCCTGCCCCGGTCCCCGGCTTTCTGCACCTCCTCGCTTCGGAGGCGACCCCGCTCAAGCTCGGGGCTTCATAAACCAGTGCACCCTGCACTTTGAACTCCTGGCCCACCAGTTTATCTCCGACCGAGCCAAAGTGGCATTCATCATGTCCCATCTCACTGGGGAGGCACTGGCATGGCTTAACCCTCTGTGGGAGAGAGGGGATCCCCTGGTGTCCGACCTGTCGTCTTTCCTCCCTGCTTTCCGAAGGGTCTTCGATGAACCGGGACGAAAGACCTCATCTGCCTCCTCTTTGCTACGTCTCCGCCAAGGGAGTCTCACCGTGGGTCAATATGCCATACGGTTCCGCACCATCGCTTCTGAGCTTGCCTGGGATAATGAGGCCCTGGTGTCCGTCTTCTGGGAGGGCCTTTCCGGTCGGATTAAAGATGAGCTTGCCGGTCGGGACATTCCTACCACCCTGAATGACCTGGTGTCTCTGGCTACCCGGATTGACATCCGGTTTCAAGTACGTACCAAAGAGACCACCCGTGAGAGAAGGTTTCCCCGCCTAGCTCCTACTTTCCAGAAACCTGTCTCCTCTTCTGTCACTCCCCGGGCGCACTCACCCGAGTCCATGCAGATCGACCAGACCAAGTTGGTCAAATCTCGCCAAGAGTCACGCCGAGCCGAGGGGAGCTGCTTCTATTGTGGCAGTAAGGAGCACCTGATTCGTTCCTGCCTGGAGAGGCCGGGAAACTCCAGTGTCTAGGACCGCTCGGAGAGGTCGCCCTAGACAAAAATAAGTCCTCTCCAACCCTGACTTTGTCTGTATCTATCTCCTGGGGAGAGAACCGTCACTTTGAACTCACCCACCTGGACTCTGGATCCGCTGGAAACCTCATCTCTCAGTCCCTGGTTGAGAAATACCGTATTCCCACCAAGTCTCTGGCTGAACCTTTGTCAGTCGCCTCCGTGGATGGAAGACTCCTTCCGGTGACCATCCTGCTCGTCACGGAACCCATAACCCTGCAGGTGGGAATGCTGCACTCCGAGGTAATCTCCTTCCATGTGTTGTCCGGACTCTCCCACTCCCTATTGCTAGGTCTACGTTGGCTCCAGACACATGAACCCGTGTTGAACTGGCATTCCGGTGAAGTACTCCGGTGGGGGCCGGCCTGCCATAAGACCTGCCTGGTTCCGGTTCGTCCGGTTCGTCCTCCACCTATCCCAGCTAATTTACCCGGTCTTCCGGCTCCTTACTGGCCCTATGCTGACGTCTTCGGTAAGAAGGAAGCAGAGACATTGCCTCCTCATAGGCCATATGATTGCCCGATCGACCTGGTACCTGGTGCCACTCCACCCCGTGGGCGTATTTATCCGTGGTCTGCGGCAGAAACCCGGGCCATGTCTGAGTACATAGAGGAGAATCTGGCCAGGGGATTCATCCGGAAGTCTACTTCCCCGGCTGGAGCCGGATTCTTCTTTGTTAAAAAGAAAGACGTCTCGCTACGCCCCTGTATTGACTATAGAGGACTCAATCAGAATACGGTTAAAAATAAATACCCCCTTCCGCTCATCTCTGAGTTATTTGATCGTCTTAAAGGCGCCAGGATCTTCTCCAAGCTGGATCTACGTGGAGCGTATAACCTGAGACTAGTGGAGCTGCCCAGGGGCTACAGCTATCCCTGATCACCCCAGCCTCCTTCATGTCCCTAAGCATCCCCTTGGCGTGTTGGTAGTGTGCAGGGGGTACGGGTCGATACCTCTCTTTTATGGGAAGATGGTCTCCCGTGGGGATGTGGTGTTCTACCCCATTGACTCGCCCGAAGTCTAACGGGTGTTTAATAAACACTCTCTCGTACTCTTGAACCACCCGATAGACTCCCTGTTTCTGGTGTGAGGGAGTGGAGTCAGTACCCAAATGTAGTTGCTGACACCAGTCCTCCATTGTTTCCTTAGAGCCGTTACCTTCCTCCGGGGAAGATGGAGGCAAGGGTTCTACGGACTGTATGGAATTTTGATTGATGGTATACAATTTGGCTAGCGTGGCATACCGGGGCAGGTACACTTCCCTCTTCCCGATATTTATTATGCGAACGGGCACCCTCCCATGGCGTACATTGACCACCCCCCGTGCTGTCAAAATGGTGGGCCTACTGTCTGAGTAAACTGGTTCTACCATTGCCTGGTAATCTCTACCTCTCAGACCAATAGCTGCCCGGCACCAAATCATCATTTCACTTTTTGGGGGCATGGCAATAGGGAAAGGGTCACACATTCTTACGCTACCAATCTCACCACCGGAGAGTTCTATCTGTTGCCGTCGCATCAGTGCCCGGATCTCTTTCTGGAGCACTCGCTGCTGGCCGGAGCTGGCGTTCTTGGCAACCTGTTGTAAAAGGAAAATCACCTCTGCAAGACAATTTTCAATTACATTAGTTCCTAGAGTTATCTTTGGGTGACTCTCGTGTTTGTCAATGTCTACAATGATCAGTCCCTGTGCTGCCATTTCGACTCTTCCGATTTTAATGGTCACCTCTTTAAATCCAATCTGTGGCACGGGCTGACCATTGCTGGCGATGATACTCAAGTCGTCGTCAGGGTAGCGGGTGATATCCGAGTCATTCCAGTACTGCTTGAAGAGCACGTACGGGATAGTGGTGACCTGTGACCCGGTGTCCAATAGGGCACTCATAGGGATGCCATCCAGTACCACAGGCAAGACTGGACGTCCTCCCACATATCTGTCGCGCCAGTTCAATGGGCCTGATGATCTTTTTCCTGGGGGTTGGCCCTCTACCCCAGGTTGTGCCAGTTTAAAGGACAGTACCTTGCCATATGTCCGGGTTGATTGCAGCGGCGGCAGATGGGTTGTCCGTCCTCGTTGTATCGGTCGCCGGGTCTTCCTCTGGCCGGTGGGGTCCTCCTTGGTCGACGCCACGGGATGTCCTCCGGTCCGGATGCCAGCTGGATCTTCCCTGGAGTGGAAACCTGTAAAGACTGCACAGTTCGGGTTAGCGCAGCAACGCTTTTAGCTAGCTCTTGGACCTGATGGTGCAGGTCTGGAGCCGGGTCATTGTTCAAAGCCTGCGCATCAGCTCCCACAGGCCCTGCCGACAAGGGCGCCGCCTCCTGGTGGTAAGTGGTAGTGGGGCGTCTGTGGGTCACAACGCCACCTGGTGCTGGTTCTCGGAGCACCCGGGTGGCTCTGTCCTTGAACTGTGCAAATCCCAGATGAGGGTCCTGTAAGGCCATTGCCCGCAACTGGGTTCGGTGGGCATTGCAATATAAACCCTCTATAAATTGTTCAGTCAACAGCCTGTCCTCGTCTCCCACGCCGTCAGGGTCGGTCTGCTTAATGGCTCTCAGGGCCTCTTGTAGGTTCAGGGCATAGTCCCTTATACTCTCATGTGCCCGCTGTTTGCACCCGTAGAATCTAAGCTTGATCTCGGCTGAGGTGCGGGTATCAAAGGTGTCCCTCAGCCGGGTTAGTATCTCTGCGACAGTCCTCCTCCCAGGTGGCCAGGACTTTACCTCCCTTTGGGCTGCCCCGGTTAATTGGGCCACCAGGATGCTCACTTTTTGCTCCTCTGTGAGGGGATACACCTGGAAGAGGCTATCCAGCTTTTCTCTAAAGTCATGCAGGGTATGTGACTCCCCTGAGTACTGGGGTAGCCAGGCTGCCCCCGGGATATAGGGCATGGTGAAAGGCATGACCGCAACAGCGGTGGCGCTGGCGGGGGTTGAAGCGGTGAAGCTCTCCTCCGTATCCGACATCCTTCTCCCCCCTAGTGGACCGTGGCCTACCTTGCGATGATCCTCTTCCGTAGGCCGCGGCTCCGCAGTGGATCGTCAGGGTTGAGGACCTTCCGTCGCGCTCCTGTGACGTCGGCGTCTGCTGGGCTCCTTCCAGGACCTTACGCAACGTCCGGACGTGAGGCAGGGCTTCAGTTCTCGCGCGCTTTCGGAGTCCACGCCCCTCTTCTTCCCGCGCGGCGTCCTCAAGATGGCGTCCAATGGCGGGAAAACTCCACGGCTGGCGGGAAGAAGGACGAAGATGGCGCCGAATGGCGGGAAAACTCCACCGATGGCGGGAAGGAAGCGGAAGATGGCGCCGGATGGCGGGAATCTTCACCACAGGTAAGTTTGAACAGTCTTTTTCAGGCACGCAGTACCCGGTGGTTGCGGGCACGAGATCCTGCCGACTACGCCAAAAGTTGACGCACCCCTGGGCCTGTGTCGCGCAGCGTTGCGCACGCGGGAGCTTACCCGGAGCCGGATCTGTTGAGGGTTGTAGTCTCGTGGCGGTGACCCGGTCCGTGCCCAGGGAGTCAGACTAAGTGGCGCTGTATTAGCGGTAGATGTTGTACGACTACGCCACCCGTTGAATGCAGCGAAGGAGCTGCCGCTGCAGGGCAGGCCGCTGAGGCCGGTGGTAGGATTGTGCAGCGTGATAGTATCACCCCCAACGGGAGGGGTATGGCCTCAGGGCAGCCGACGTGGATGATGGGGGTAGCAGGAACCACTCGGAGACGGTACGGTGTAGTTCAGGGTCTTTACTGGTGACAAAGATAGACCCTCCCGGAGTACTGCTAGCGATTGGGGCCTGGTCAGTCCTTGAGCAGATGGGATCTCCCCTGGCCAGGCGGAGTTGTAGGCCTCCCAAACTAACTGTACTCTTCTGGCTACCTTGCTAGAGGCGGGTATAAGTAGCCCACGTCCCTGAGTGTACCGTGTGGTGCTCACCCGTATGGCCGGTGACTCGGGGCCTTCTAGTTGCGTCCGCTCCACGACGGCGGTGCTGGTCCCACGCGTGTGACCGTGCCTTCGGGTTTCTTGGCCAGAGGACCTGAAATCCCCTGCCGGTCGGTTTCTGCTGCTGGATAGGAGTTAGTCCCCACAGCCTCGGACTCCGGGTCCGGTGATAGCTTCTCAGTCAGGGCGAGCTCTGCAGCTGCCAGCCCCTGACTCTTTGTAGCACTGCGCCCACAGAGCTCCTGATGTTCTTTTCCTATATCTGCTTCTCTTCTCTGTCTCTACTTCTTCTCTACTCACTAACCCTGCCTCAGCCCTAGGTTTATATAGGGGAAGTCCTTCCCCTCCCAGGACTGGGCAGGAGGTGTGGCATGCATAGGATTCCTGACCAAGAGACCTCCCACCTGCTCTCAGGCATAACATTGCTGTTACTGTGGAAACCAGACCCCTGGGGTGCCACAGTATACCTGGACGACATCTTGGTCTTCTCTCCGGATCTTCCCACACACCGGAGGGATGTTCGTCAGGTCCTGCTTAGGCTCAGGCAGAACCACCTCTATGCTAAATACGAGAAGTGCCTTTTTGAGCAGACCTCTCTTCCTTTCCTGGGCTATGTTATCTCCCAGACAGGCTTGCGAATGGATCCCGAGAAGCTCTCTGCTGTCCTAAAGTGGCCCCGTCCGGAGGGCTTGAAGGCGATACAGCGATTCCTGAGCTTCGCTAATTACTATCGTCTCTTCATTCCTCACTTCTCGTCAAGGACTGCGCCCATATCTGCGCTCACCCGTAAGGGAGCAAATCCCAAGGTATGGTCATCCGAAGCTGAGGAGGCCTTCCTTTCCCTGAAACAAGCCTTCTCCTCTGCCCCTGTGCTGCACCGTCCGGACTGCAACAAACAGTTCTACCTGGAGGTTGATGCCTCCTCCTCTGGAGCTGGAGCGGTGCTCACCCAGAAGTCTTCCTCCGGGAGAATGGTAACCTGCGGCTTTTTCTCTAAAATCTTCTCCTCCTCTGAGCGCAATTACTCCATAGGAGACCGAGAACTGCTTGCCGTTAAATTGGCGCTGGAGGAATGGCGTTACCTGCTTGAAGGGGCTCTATACCCGGTGATCATCTATACGGATCACAAGAACCTGGCATATCTCCAAAATGCCCAGAGACTTAATCCACATCAGGCCCGGTGGTCTTTGTTCTTTGCCCGCTTCGATTTCATCCTTCATTTCCGCCCGGCGGACAAAAATGTCAAAGCTGTTGCCTTGTCCCGATCCTTCCTGTCCTCCGACCAAGAGGAGGAGCCTATGCACATTATCGATCCCTCCAAGGTGATGAATGTGGCCCCCTTGGATTTGACTCGTCTTCCACCCGGCAAGACGTTCGTGGCGCCTCCAGACCGTGAGAGGGTTCTTCGCTGGGGTCATTCTTCTAAACTAGCTGGCCATGCCGGCCAAAAGAAGACCTTCCTACTCATTTCCCGGCATTACTGGTGGTCTACCCTGCGTAAGGATGTGGTAGACTTCGTCTCTGCCTGTTCATCTTGTGGCCGCAACAAAGTTCCCAGACACTTACCAGCTGGTCATCTCCTGCCGCTTCCCATACCTGTTGCCCTGTGGCAACACATCGCTATGGACTTCATTACCGATCTTCCTGTCTCTGCCGGGTGTACTGTCATTTGGGTGGTCGCGGACCGCTTCTCTAAAATTGCCCACTTCATTCCCCTGTCTGGTCTTCTGTCTGCACCTGAGCTGGCTAAGGACTTTATTCGCCATATCTTCCGTCTCCATGGCCAACCCCTCCACATCGTGTCGGATCGAGGGGTTCAGTTTACCTCACGCTTCTGGAGAGCCACATGTAAACTGCTGGACGTCACCCTGGACTTCTCCTCCGCTTACCACCTTCAGTCCAATGGTCAAGTGGAGCAGATCAATCAGATCCTTACCAGCTATCTCCGGCACTTTGTTAATGCCCACCATTCTGATTGGGTGGACCTCCTTCCTTGGGCCGAGTTCTCTTATAATAACCACGAGAGCGAATCCTCTTCCAAGTCCCCATTCTTTATTGTCTATGGCCAGCACCCCCGGATTCCGTTTCCCGTCTCCGCCTCTGTGGACAACCCTGCCGCGCAGTCTCTTGTCAGCGAGTTTTCTACCATTTGGGAGAGTACCAGGTCTGCACTTCTTCAGTCCTCCGAGCGGATGAAGCGTTATGCTGACAAGAGACGTCTGGATCCGCCTCAATTCCGTCCGGGAGACAAGGTTTGGCTGTCTTCCAAACATGTACGGCTCAAGATACCCTCCTACAAGTTAGGTCCTCGCTTCATCGGTCCTTTCGAAATCCTCAGGCAAATTAATCCAGTGGCCTACAAATTAAAACTCTCGGCCACCTTACGGATTCCCAACTGCTTCCACGTATCTCTCCTCAAACCCGTTGTCTTTAACTCTTTTTCCAACTATCCAGGTACTCCTCCTGCTCCGGTTTCCGCTGAAGACGTCTTTGAGGTAGAGAGTATTCTGGCCACTAAGAGGGTAAGAGGAAAGACCTTTTTTTTGGTAGATTGGAAGGGGTTTGGTCCTGAGGAGAGAACATGGGAGCCCCGGGAGAACATCCATGCCCCTCTCATCCTTGCTAAATTTCTCTCTGGCCTAAAAAAGGGGGGGCCTAAAGGGGGGGGTACTGGGCAGGGACGCCGTTCCCCTCACCTCTCCGCTCCGTGCCCGGCGGCTTCCTCCCGCTCTGTTGGCAGCGCGCGCTGCTTCCCGGCCTCTGTGCTTAGGGCGCGCGCGCTCCCCCTCTCTTAAAGGGGCCGCGCGTGCCGTCCTAAGGAGTCCCCAGCCAATGGCCGGAGGACCTCTCCATATATAAGGAACCTCCTCCAAAATGGAGGTGCCCGAGCAATGTTGTTGCAAAGCCTTCACTCTGCTTCAGCCCTCAGGTCCCGTTGCCAGTGACCTGCCATTCACCTGCCTGATTCCTGCCTGTTACCTGCCAGTCATCTGCCAGATTCCTACTTGATACCTGCCTGATATCCACTTACCTGCTTGCAAGCCTGCGGTCCGACGGTCAACTCTCCGACACCTGTCAGTCTGTCTATAGACCAGCCTGCACGCTCACCTGGGAGCGCTCACCTGCTACCTGCCCGCTAGCCTACCTGGAGGCTCTGCCATCACTTGCCGTGACCACCTGCCTGTCCAGAGACTCTTGCCCGCTCACCTGGGAGCGCTCACCTGCTACCTGCCTGCTAGCCTACCTGGAGGCTCTGCCGTCACTTGCCGTGACCGCCTGCCTGTCCAGAGACTCTTGCCCGCTCACCTGGGAGCGTCCACCCGCTACCTGTCTGCTAGTCTACCTGGAGGTTCTGCCGTCACTTGCCGTGACCACCTGCCTGTCCAGAGACTCTCGCCCGCTCACCTGGGAGCGCTCACCAGCCACCAGCCCGCTGCCCTTCTACCCAGAGACTGTCCCTGTCACTTGCCGTGACTACCTGCCCTTCTACCCAGAGACTGTCCCTGTCACTTGCCGTGACTACCTGCCCCTCTACCCAGAGACTGTCCCTGTCACTTGCCGTGACTACCTGCCCGTCTTCCCTGGGAGCCACCCGCTTCCGTACAAGAACTGCCCCCTTGTATAGTTGCACAGAGGTTCCACCTCCCAGACCCGTTACAGCGTACAGAGCGAGTTCATTCCAAGTGTCCAGCTTGGATACCCAATAATTAAAAGGCACAGAGGAATCACGGAGGATGCTGGTACGGTTGGCAAGGTACTCCCTCACCATCTTTTGAAACTTTCCACTCCTTGTGAGAGTACCTCGCGCCTCAGGGCCTGTAAGCTGGGCGGGTCTCAGAAAACTGTCCCAGAATGTTGACAGTGTTCCCCTGCCTCTGCTGGATTGGAGTTTCATCTCTCTCGCCTGTACGCCTTGGTTGGTCAACGAACTGTGACCTCTGCCACTAGATTGTTCAGATGGGAATTTTTTTAACAGTTCTGCAGCAAGGGCCTTCTGGTACTGCCACATTTTTGTAGACCTCTCCACCTCAGGAATAAGAGAGTGAAAGTTCTCCTTGTAGCGGGGGTCTAAAAGTGTCACCAACTAGTAATGACTGTCACCCAACATTTTGACAACGCGAGGGTCACGGTTAAGGCAGCATAACATAAAGTCAGCCATGTGTGCCAGACTGGTAATGGGCAAGACTTCCGTGTCCTCACCAAGATGACGACTGACCATGCTCTCCTCCTCCTCCTCCTCCCCCCTGTCCTCAGGCCACCCACGCTGAACCGACGGTATGGCAGTTGTACAGGTACTACCGTCTACAGCGCATGATATCAGCTCCTGTTCTTCCTCCTCCTCCTCCTCCTCCCCCTCATTGTCCCCCAATGCACATTGGGATGAGATGAGGCTGGGCTGTGTGTAATCGCCCATTTCAGCTTCTTGATCCATCTCATCATACTCTGGCTGCAATGCCTCCTCTTTAATTCTTTGCAGAGAGAATTGCAAAAGACAGACAAGTGGGATGCTGACGCTAATGATGGCGTCATCGCCACTTACCATCTTGGTGAACTCCTCAAAGTTTGTCAGGATGGTACATATGTCAGACATCCAGGTCCACTCCTGGGGTCTTATGTGCAGAGTCTGACCTGAATATCGATGGCCTTGTTGCAGCTGGTACTCCACAACTGCTCTCTTCTGCTCACAAATCCTTTGCAACATGTGGAGGGTAGAGTTCCAACGTGTGGGGACATCACACACCAGTCGGTGTGACGGAAGCTGCAAACGCTGCTGCAACACAGCAAGGGCGGCGGAAGCTGTAGCCGACTTCCGAAAATGAGCTGACAGGCGGCGTACTTTGACGAGCAGATCTTGCAACTCGGGGTACGATTTAAGAAACCGCTGAACCACGAGGTTAAGCACATGAGCCAGGCATGGTACGTGTGTGATCTCGCCTCGCCTCAGAGCCGCCACCGGTTTACGGCCATTGTCACACATGACCATGCCGGGATGTAGGTTCAGCGGTCTCAGCCACAGATCTGCCTGCTCTTTCACAGCTGTCCACAACTCACAAGCAGTGTGAGGTTTCTCACCTAAGCTTATGAGTTTCAGCACAGCCTGTTGCCGCTTGGTGGAGGCAGTACTGCAGTGCTTCCAGCTTGTAACTGATGTGGTGATATCTGAGATGGAGGCTGAACATGAGGAGGAGGATGAGGATGATGTGCAGGAGCTGTACACTGTGGGGGCAACTCTGACTGACATAGGGCCCGCAATCCACGGTGTGGGGAGGATGTGTTCCGTCCCAAGGTCCGACTGGGTCCCGGCTTCCACTATGTTTACCCAGTGTGCCGTCAGGGAGATGTACCGTCCCTGGCCACAAGCACTTGTCCACGTGTCCGTTGTCAGGTGGACTCTCCCAGTAACTGCGTTGTTGAGGGCACGGCAGATGTTTTGGGACACGTGCTTGTGTAGTGCGGGGATGGCACACCGGGCAAAATAGTGTCGGCTGGGGACCGAGTACCGAGGGACGGCCACCGCCATAAGGTTGCCGAAGGATTCCTTCTCCACCAGCCTAAAAGGCAGCATTTCCAAGGCTAGCAGTCGTGAAATGTGCGAATTTAGGACTGTGGCCTGTGGGGCGTTGGCTGCGAATTTGCGCTTTCATTCAAAGGTCTGGGATAAGGACAATTGAACGCTGCGGTGGGACGTGGACGTGGACGTGCCAGGCCAGCTTTGTATTATCAGCTGGTACTAAGCCCGAAATTCATGGTGTCACGCCAAATTAGACATAGCCACCATGAATTTCTAGTAAACAGAAAAAAAAAAAGAGAATTTTTTTTTTATTAAAAATAAAACACATTTAGGGACTCCATCTTTAATAAAGAAAAATCCTCACTCCAACGTAATCCATAGGTCTTCTGTCTTCAGCTCTGCTACATCTTTGCCATCAGACAATATGTCTGCTGACAGATTAGCAGGCACAGAATGACGCTGGAGCACTGTTACTGTGTAGTGCCGCACTATGTTGCTTTTTTGTCATTTCATGTAGTGTAGAAGTCTTGGGAAAAGTGTGGATTGTGCTCTGGAAGTGATCAGTTATAGCTAACTATGTTATTTTCTGCAGAGATAAGTCCTGCATAGAAGATGTGATATATCGGTCTGCGACAGATAAAGGACTTGTGAGTATGTGTATTACCTATACACCCACACTGACACTATATACAGAGCTCCTGTGTATAATATCAATGGTGATCATTGCATTACCTGTACACTGACACTACATACAGAGCTCCTGCGTATAATATCACTGGTGATCACTGTATAACCTGTACACTGACACTATATACAGAGCTCCTGTGTATAATATCAATGGTGATCATTGCATTACTTGTACACTGACACTATATATGGAGCTTCTGTGTATAATGTCACTGGTGATCACTGTATAACCTGTACACTATATACAGAGCTTCGGTGTATAATATCAATGGTGATCATTGCATTGCCTGTACACTGACACTATATACAGAGCTCCTGTGTATAATGTCACTGGTGATCATTGCATTACCTGTACACTGACACTATATATGGAGCTTCTGTGTATAATGTCACTGGTGATCACTGTATAACCTGTACACTGACCCAATGTACAGATCTTTTTTACATTTTTATTATTTTAGTATTATTTGTCACTATGTCGTGGCATTATGTGCTTTGGTCATGACATGACGATATTTGTACCTTGTATGTGGTATTATTCGGTCACTATGTGGTGGTAATATGTGGTCTCATGGTGTGTCAGTATTTATACCTTGTATCTGGTAGCATTTGATCACTATGTGGTGGTATTATGTGCTTTGGTCATGGTGTGGCGGTATTTGTGCCTTGTATGTGGCATTATTTGGGCACTATGTGGTGGTAATATGTGATCTGGTCACGGTGTGGTAGTATTTCTACCTTCTATCTGGTAATATTGGTCTTGGTAGAGTGGATTGTGGTTGGTCATTTGTTTTATCTGATATCAATAAGGGGAAACCTCTTTATTTCCAATAGATATTAAATACTTGGATGTTTAACCCCTCCCTGCCCTGTGACTATTACACAGCAGCAGAGATGCAGTTACAGAGGTTCACCAGAGAAAGCAAGTTGGCATTTGGTGAGATTTTCACCTCTGTATTTATAGGACAAAAACCAGGAGTGGGTGAGAAATGCATAAAACATGACCTCGGATCGCTCCACTCCTGGATTTGTCTTATAAATACAGAGGTAAAAATCTCACCAAATACTCAAAGTGCCACAATCTTCTGACAGTGCGGATTCCACCAATAAATAAGTGACCCCCTTCCCAACCTGTGCATCGCTGAGAACTTCACCAATAAAAACCCTTTAATGCAAACTCCAGTAATTGTACATGGCATTTCTGGTGAGCGCAGAGTGATGGGCAGGAGCCGCCAATATAATGGGGATAACGGCTAACAGGTATCTGCAAATAGCTGAAGGGTGGGCTCGGGTGGGTGGCCCCTGTAGTCAATGTCCCTGGTGGGCCCCAGACACCCCAGTCCGGCGCTGGACGGAAGGCAGCTGAAGTTTCATGGTGGATGAGGTGTGGATTTATTAGAGACCTGGATCCCTGTTTTGTACCTACACTTGAGTGAAGGTGTGAATGAAGTCATACAAATCTCAGAAGTAGAGGACTGTGAAGATCAGACCAGTCTTCATTGCATTATGTTTTAAGTGTTTACCAACCTTTAGGCTATGTTCACACATCATGTTTTTTTTCCAGCGTTTTTTTTAATGCGTTTTTTTATGCAAATTTTCAGCTGCGTTTTGCAGTACCCGCAAAGTCTATGAGATTCCAGAAATCTCATGCACACATCATGGGTTTTTTTGCCAAATAGAGCATGTCACTTCTTTCAGCGTTTTTTCAGTGTTTTTTTTACCCATTGAAAGTAATGGGTGGTGGAAAAAACGCTGAAAAAACGCACCAAAAATGCAGGTGTCAGGTTTTTCAATGTTTTTTTCAGCGTTTTTTTTGCGCCAAAACCAGAAATTTTTATCTTTTTTTCACTGAAAAAAACGCAGCAAAAATGCACCAAAAAAATAAGCAAAACAGCAAGAAAAATCCTGAACAAACATCTGGCAAGAGATCAGGTTTTGCTGCAGAAAAAAACATGATGTGTGAACATATCCTTACACACAAGACCCCCTGAGAATGGAACGATCAACTTTCAATCCTTGAGACCATTGATGTCACCTTGTATGTCAGTCAGCAGTCGGCTTTCTATAATACCCGGCTATTACTGTGCTGAAACAGCGGAGAACAGTTTATCATATATTATATAAAATACAAGTGTTCTGCCTGCGGCCCTCCTGGAAATCCCTTACTCCCCCCTGGTTGTATCTGAGTTATAGGCTCAGAACCTGCAAACCACTAATATAATGGCCGTCCTAGTCCAACCATTAGTGTGATTCCAGACATTGCCTAATTTGTATCACATGAATGGCAATAAATCATCTCCAGCTGTAATTTACTGATAGATAAATGCAGATAAGAATGTAAAGAGTCATAAAGAGAAAAACAATAGAAAGTGAAATGATACAACGGCTTCTGCTTCTGAAGTCTAATTGTGGAAAAGTATTTCAATTAGTAAATATAAGAGGATTTAATTATATATATATATGTGTATATACTGTATAAATATATATATATATATTATAGAATGTTATCACTTCATGTAATCCACTTTTATACATTCTAATCCATATATATATATATATATATATATACAGTACAGACCAAAAGTTTGGATACACCTTCTCATTTAAAGATATTTCTGTATTTTCATGACTATGAAAATTGTACATTCACACTGAAGGCATCAAAACTATGAATTACCACATGTGGAATTATATACTTAACAAAAAAGTGTGAAACAACTGAAAATATGTCTTATATTCTAGGGTCTTCAAAGTAGCCACCTTTTGCTTTGATGACTGCTTTGTACACTCTTGGCATTCTCTTGATGAGCTTCAAGAGGTAGTCACCGGAAATGGTCTTCACTTCACAGGTGTGCCCTGTCAGGTTTAATAAGTGGGATTTCTTGCCTTATAAATGGGGTTGGGACCATCAGTTGTGTTGTGCAGAAGTCTGGTGGATACACAGCTGATAGTCCTACTGAATAGACTGTTAGAATTTGTATTATGGCAAGAAAAAAGCAGATAAGTAAAGAAAAACGAGCGGCCATCATTACTTTAAGAAATGAAGGTCAGTCAGTCCGAAAGATTGGGAAAACTTTGAAAGTGTCCCCAAGTGCAGTTGCAAAAACCATCAAGCGCTACAAAGAAACTGGCTCACATGAGGACCGCCACAGGAAAGGAAGACCAAGAGTCACCTCTGCTTCTGAGGATAAGTTTATCCGAGTCATCAGCCTCAGAAATCGCAGGTTAACAGCAGCTCAGATTAGAGACCAGGTCAATGCCACACAGAGTTCTAGCAGCAGACACATCTCTACAACAACTGTTAAGAGGAGACTTTGTGCAGCAGGCCTTCATGGTAGAATAGCTGCTAGGAAACCACTGCTAAGGACAGGCAACAAGCAGAAGTGACTTGTTTGGGCTAAAGAACACAAGGAATGGACATTAGACCAGTGGAAATCTGTGCTTTGGTCTGATGAGTCCAAATTTGAGATCCTTGGTTCCAACCACCGTGTCTTTGTGCGATGCAGAAAAGGTGAACGGATGGACTCTACATGCCTGGTTCCCACCGTGAAGCATGGAGGAGGAGGTGTGATGGTGTGGGGGGGCTTTGCTGGTGACACTGTTGGGGATTTATTCAAAATTGAAGGCATACTGAACCAGCATGGCTACCACAGCATCTTGCAGCGGCATGCTTTTCCATCCGGTTTGCGTTTAGTTGGACCATCATTTATTTTTCAACAGGACAATGACCCCAACACCTCCAGGCTGTGTAAGGGCTATTTGACCAAGAAGGAGAGTGATGGGGGGCTACGCCAGATGACCTGGCCTCCACAGTCACCAGACCTGAACCCAATCGAGATGGTTTGGGGTGAGCTGGACCGCAGAGTGAAGGCAAAAGGGCCAACAAGTGCTAAGCATCTCTGGCAACTCCTTCAAGATTGTTGGAAGACCATTTCCGGTGACTACCTCTTGAAGCTCATCAAGAGAATGCCAAGAGTGTGCAAAGCAGTCATCAAAGCAAAAGGTGGCTACTGTAAAGAACCTAGAATATAAGACATATTTTCAGTTGTTTCACACTTTTTTGTTAAGTATATAATTCCACATGTGGTAATTCATAGTTTTGATGCCTTCAGTGTGAATGTACAATTTTCATAGTTATGAAAATACAGAAAAATCTTTAAATGAGAAGGTGTGTCCAAACCTTTGGTCTGTACTGTATATATATATACATATATATATATATATATATATATATATATATATATATATATATATAATTATAGAATGTTATCACTTCATGTAATCCACTTATACACATTCTAATCCATATATATATATACATACAGCCTTGACTGTTACAACACTAAAGGGTTTTTCCCAAAATTCTAAGTTGTCCCATATTAATAATAAAACTTACTAATCGTTTGGGGTCCAACCACTGGCCCCCTTAGCAATCCAGACAATGGGTCCCTAGATCCCAGGAACCAGGCTCTGCATAGCCCTGTAGTGAATGGAGTGGAGGTGTACATACTAGACCACAGCTTTATTCATTGTCTATAAGACTGTCAGATTACAGCCCCGACTATTCCCTACAGTCCCAAAGGGAATAAATGACGATTTTTGGAATAAGCTTTTTAATCTAAGCAGCTTTAAATGTTTATTGGAATCTCGCACGTCCTGTCTGCGGTGTAAGTGACGCAGCTCTAATGATTCTGCTTCTTGTGTTATATCGCCGGGTCTAAGTCTAGGAAGAGAGGACTGAATCCACCCGATTCTGAAACTCTCCTCTCCACATCCTGTTCATACAATTCTCATTATTGTTTGACGACATTAAATTATTTTAATACAACGTTGGACTGTGATTATCCTGATGTAGTAATAGGAGATGGTGAATGTGGTTGAACCAACAGGTCCACGAGCCGATATTAGAAAGCCGACAGATTTGTAGTTGTAGAAAAGAGAAAAGTCGTCAAATCAAATCAAAATAAAAACCAAAAGACGAGATAAGCAGGAATTACAACTAGAATGTAAAGCTGCCATAAGGTTGCTACATGGATTTCTATATACATTTTTGGCATGCTACTTTTATTTTTCTTGAAAAAAAGCTGCCTTCCTAAAGGTGCTAGTGAGTAACCCGCCTGCTGTCTGCTGAGCGGGGGCCGTGTGCCGGAACCTCTTCATTTACAGGACTCTACAAATTATAAGTTACAATTAGTCAGAAGTGTTCACTGTCCCTTTATAAAGAATTGTTACTAAGTAACAGGACGGTTTATTAAAGAGGTCGTCCTCTGCAATCAATAATGCCCCCATCCATTTCAATTTGGAAAAAAAGTTTTTTTGTAATTCCCTTTGGTTGTTATAAGGGTCTGTGAGGGGCGCTATCGCTGACGGCTCATTGGGCGTCTCTGACCCCGGCTACAGCCGGCTCTGACCCCGCTGAGGTCATGTCACATTCCAGATTCATGCCGGCGTGACCCAGTGGCGCCACCTCCTGTCACAGCCCAGCATCCACCACGCGCTTTCCCTCTCCTCTGCATTCATCTAGCAATTAAAAGACTATATACGTTACATAAATATATATCAACAGGCCGCTGTGAATAAAGCACATACGTCATTACAGTAAATATTACAGGAATCATCCATCATCTCCCCTCCAGATTATAAGCAGTGTAATGATTGCAGTAATCATCCATACCATCCACCCCAGTTTATTACCATAGTAACATCATTGTCAGCTATCATCCATTCTATGCCATTCACCATGCTCGCTGCTCCCTATGGTTTATTGTCACAGACAGTAACCATGACGACCGGCACTAATCATTCATCACATACTCTTATGTTTCCCAATAACTGTGCAGTGTAAACTGCAGCCAATGACCCAATGAACAAGTGTAAAGAGGTGGTCCGCTACATTGTAAAATGCCCCCATCCATTTACACCTTTTAACTACCTATTTTTGGAAATACCTTATGTTGCCAGATGTGCCTGTGGGTGGCGCTATCCCGTCTTGCTCAGTCCACATCACGTGACCTCGGCTGATGTCACCTCAACTTCCGGATTTCTTGGATTCACCTAGGCATGACCCAGTCGCACGCACTAAACCCCCCGCCACGACTGACTGGGTTGTGAACGGCGTTTCACCGCACGTCACATCCCAAAAGGCCTTCACACAGGAAGTGCAGGAGCGCCCTTAATGCCATTCCCCATAAGGACTCCACTGAATATGCATCCCCACTGGGATCTCTCTCATATGGTTTGGACCATCACAGCCTTACTCAGAGCGACTATGTGAGCGAGGCCCAGGAGCGGACCGAAACGTAAAAGTCGCCTCTAAACAAAAGAGCTGTTTTTTGTCGCCACTTGCAGGTTTTTCTAAATATCATTAAACATTTTGCATTGGATCTCCTGAGTGTGCGGTGAAAGTTTCTATCCTCTAGTGATTGTGGGGTCTGCAGCTCCCTTCCACCAGCCCCTCGCTCTATAGCTGGGGGCAGGACAATTTCTGTAATCGTGAACATCCCAAAATCCAGAGATCGCTTGCGGCCGATGAAAGCAGAGGAGAGAGGGAAAGTGCGCGCTTGACTTTGGAGCGATACTGGATGGAAGGGGGCATTATAGAATGTAGCGGACCACCTCTTTAAGCTTAAAAAGAATCATTCTCAGAATTATATCGCCCTGTAAACAAGAGATGCGCTGTCAAGAAAGATGACCGTCTATGTGCAGACAATGATGTGTTACTGATAGGGATGTGTGGATCCATGGATGTTCACGTTCAGCAGATTCTACCAAGCTACAGTTAAAAGTTTGGTTTTGGACCGAACTTGACCCCGAACCCAATAGAAGTCAATAGGGACCCTAACTTCGGTGCTTAAAAAAGGGCTGTAAAATGTTCATAGTAAGGGCTAAGGGGCTGCAAAAGGAAGCCAAATGGGGGTACGTGCAGGACAATTGCCCCGAAAACAAAGGTTGATAGAAAAATGACTTAAAATAACATAATAAAAAAAAAAGAAACAATTATAATCTTGAACCAGGAGGCAGAGGTCCAAGTGAAGCAGGAGGTTGAGGAGGAGGAGGAGATGGAGGTGGCGGTGGAGGTGGGAAAAGTGGAGGAGGTGTAGGTAGCCAAAACTGTATTTTTTTTTGTTTTTTTTAGGGGGTACTCTGAAAACAGGCAGTGTAATAATCTGCGAGCCACTCTCTCTCTGAATACAGCACGTGTAATACTCTGCGAGCCACTCTCTCTCTGAATACAGGCCGTGTAATACTCTGCAATTTTTTGGGTTGAAAACAAAGCGGAGAGCATCGAATAGATGTGTCAGTTTTGCTGGTGGTGGTGAATGTAGCTGCTGCGGGGAGAGAAAGGCCGTGGTCGATCTGTGTCGGCTACGTGTGACGCGCCCCCTGGGCCAGTGTTGTTGGGGATACCCGGAGCCGGATCAGATGGGGGTTGTAGTCTCCGAGTGGCTGTGACCCGGTCCGTGCCCAGGGTGTCAAGCTCAGTGTGTGGCAGTCCTTATGATGTTACTAGATGTTCTTTTGTGTCGACTACGCCACCCGTTGATTTGCGGTCAATACGGCCGCCGCTGCAGCAGGGTCCACTGAGGCTGATGATGTGAGTGCAGCTTAGGTAGTATAACCCCCAACGGGAGGGGTATAGCCTCAGGGGGTCAGCCGTGGAGGATGGTGGTTGTGAAGGTGCAGCAAGGAGACTCAGAGGCATAAAATGCAGTTCCAGGGTTTTACTTACTGCTGTTGCTCGGGTCACTGTGTACAGCAGTGACCACCCAAGCCGTGCTGCGTCCACCAGGTCCTGGACTCGGTCAACTCCCAGGCAACTCCGGAGTGTGGTCCTGAGCTCCTTTCTGTCTCTCCCTTCTTCTGGCCGTTCCCACCAGGGATCCACCTAAGTCCGGCTCCCTCGGGCCTCTTGTTGGTCAAGCCTCCTCTGGGCTCCCTGACCCTATTCTTGGTCTGCCTTCCGGGTGGATTTAGTGGGTGATCGTGGCAGATCCTGCCCACGACCTCCGGTTCCTGGCTAAGGTGTGCTGTAGCCTCTGCCAGCTTAGGATCCGGTACCCTGTTGCCGACCCTTCACCCTATTAGCTCTCTTATGGGCTCTTGGGGTCCCCTCTGCGCCTCTGGGTCTCTCTCTCTTCTCCTCTGCTCTGCTTCTCAGGTTCTCAGACAGACTGTCTGACTGGCTGACTGACAACCGACTGACGTCTCACAGACTGACAACTGACTGACCCTGATCTAAGATGGTGCCCACCTTAAATACTCCCTCTATGTGTGAGCTCAGGTGACCAGCACCCAATGAGCTCCTAACTTTACCCAGGCTGCTCCCCCTATCTGCCCCTACACTACTGGGATGTTCCACCCCCCTCCCACTCCAGCCAGGAACAGACACTGTCGTACCTGCACATTTCTCTAGTGGGAGTACCATCGGTCTGTTCCCCGGAAATGGGATGTGTGTAGTGCATGCAGCCTACTAGCTCAGTTCCACACTCCATCCTTACCCGGGAGTGGAATATCACACCTCTGGGTTGAGGTGCAATACCCCTGTAGCAGCCGAATCCTCAGGGTGCTACACGTGCCCAAATGAAACGCCTTCCTTTGCTGCAAGTAGGCGACAGGATGCTCTGTGTAATTTCGTAGGCCCGAGTATCGTTGGATGAATGGTGAGACCAGAACAAGTAGAAGTGGTTTTAGGTTGGTTGGCTGAGAGTGCCTTCAGTCCCATTGCTTTGTCTTCCACCTAATCCCCTGCTGAAAGCGCAGATTTGGCACCTGCGGCTCATGGGCATCTGTCTTCCACCTCACCCCCTGGCCAGCAGTCTGAGCCCCAAGTCATGCAGCGGTATCTCCTGCTTTTTGATGACTGCTGGCTGTGTTTCCGTGGGCCATCCATCTGGCCCTGGCCAACAATTGGAAGAGATTGAGTGCACTGATGCCCAACCACTTGTTTTGTTGGAGGATGAGTATGTGGGATGGGTAGTGTAAACGGTCAGCAGACAACTGCAGCCCATCTCTGATGATGCTGACGATGAAACACTGTGCCAACTACTGCTGCAGCTTCCTGCAGTGTGCACACCGGCATGGAGGGCAGGGGTGAAGACTGGGGGGAACATCATGTGGGGGATTATTGTTATTATTTATTTTTAGAGCACCATTGATTCTATGGTGCTGTACATGAGGAGGAGTTACATACAAACACAAATAGAAATTGCAATGAACAAACTAATAGTGACGGACAAGTACAAAGGGGAGAGGACCCTACCATTGCGGCCTTACATTCTACAGGATAATGGGGAAGGATAGTAGTTTTGGGGGGTGCAACAGCTCTGCTGTTGGTAAGGTGGCAGTGGGGTCATTGCAGGCTGTCAGATGTTCTGAAGACATGGATTTTCAAGTTCTGCTTGAAAGTTCCAAATGAGGGGATAATCGGATGTGTTGGGCCACAGAATTCTACAGGATGGGGAATACTCGGGAGAAGTCTTGCAGGCGATTGGATGACGAACGTACGATTGTGGAGGAGAGAAGGAGGTCTTTGAAGGACCAGAGATTACGTGGTGGGAGATATCAGTTGATTAGTTCAGAGACAGGGGCGGACCTACCGCTGGTGCAGCCGTTGCAGCTGCACTGGAGCCTGGCTGTGCAGGGGTGCAGGGGGGCTCTTACCGGGCAGTTAATATTGAGGGCAATCTGGCCTGCTTCTCGGAGCCCCAAGCTCTGGGGGGCCCATGGCCAGATTGCCCTCTCATGTGCGGCGGGCAGCGAGCGATCCCTCCAGCTCCGCTGCTGACAGAAGGAAAATTGCAGTGGAGCTGAGGGATCCGTCCTCTGCTTCCTGCCCGGCGCTTCCTCCCTGACACAGGCTCGTACAGCTTGATGATGTCATCAAGCAGCGCGGGCCTGTGTAAGGGAGGAAGTTACCAGCAACAAGGAGGATGCTGCAGGAGCGTGCTGAGAGGTAAGTTGTGTTTTTTGTTTTGTTTTTTTTTGTACTGATACACTGGGGAGAGGAATAGGAGAATGAGGGGAGGTGGGGGGAGAGCAATGATGGGCAGAGCAATGATGGGCAGAGCAGTGATGGGCAGAGCAATGATGGGAGAGCAATGATGGGCAGAGCAATGATGGGAGAGCAATGATGGGGAGAGCAATGATGGGAGAGCAATGATGGGCAGAGCAGTGATCGGCAAAGCAATGATGGGGAGAGAAATGATGGGCAGAGCAATGATGGGGACAGTGGGGATGGGGTACTTGGGGAGAGTAGTGATGGGGGTGCTCGGAGAGAGCAATGATGGGCAGAGAAGTGATGGGCAGAGCAGTGATGGGCAGAGCAGTGATGGGCAGAGCAATGATGGGAGAGCAATGATGGGCAGAGCAGTGATTGGCAAAGCAATGATGGGGAGAGAAATGATGGGCAGAGCAATGATGGGGACAGTGGGGATGGGCAGAGCAATGATGGGGACGGGGAAAGCAATGATTGGGATGGTGGGGATGGGGAGAGCAATGATGAGGATGGTGGGGATGGGGAGAGCAATGATGAGTATGGTGGGGATGGGGAGAGCAATGATGAGTATGGTGGGGATGGGGAGAGCAATGATTGGGATGGTGGGGATGGGGAGAGCAATGATGAGGATGGTGGGGATGGGGAGAGCAATGATGAGTATGGTGGGGATGGGGAGAGCAATGATGAGGATGGTGGAGAAGGGGAGAGCAATGATGGGGATGGTGGGATGGGGAGAGCAATAATGGAGATGGTGAGAATGGTGGGGATGGGGAGAGCAATGATGGGGGTTGCTGGGAGAGAGCAATGATGGGGTGCAGTGCTGGGAGAGAGCAATGATGAGGTACTGGGAGAGAGCAATGATGGGGGTGCTGAGAGAGAGCAATGATGGGGGTGCTGAGAGAGAGCAATGATGGGGGGCTGGGAGAGAACAATGATGGGGGTGCTGGGAGAGAACAATGATGGGGGTGCTGGGAAAGAGCAATGATGGGGGTGCTGGGAGAGAGCAATGATGGGGTGCTGAGAGAGAGCAATGATGGGGTGCTATGAGAGAGCAATGATGGGGGTGTTGGGAAAAAGCAATGATGGGGTGCTTGGAAAGAGCAATGAGTTCAGTGCTTGGCCTAAAAAATTATAATTTGGGGAGAGTAGTGATGGGGGTGCTGGGAGAGAGCAATGATGGGGGTGCTGGGAGAGAGCAATGATGGAGGTACTCGGAAAGAGCAATGACGGGGGTACTGGGAGAGAGCAGTGATGGGTGTGCTGGGGGAAAGCAATGATGGGGGTGCTGGGAGAGAGCAATGATGGGAGAGCAATGATGGACAGAGCAGTGATGGGCAGAGCAGTGATTGGCAAAGCAATGATGGGGAGAGAAATGATGGGCAGAGCAATGATGGGGACAGTGGGGATGGGCAGAGCAATGATGGGGACGGGGAAAGCAATGATGGGGATGGTGGAGATGGGAAGAGCAATGATGAGGATGGTGGAGAAGGGGAGAGCAATGATGGGGATGGTGGGGATGGGGAGAGCAATAATGGAGATGGTGAGAATGGTGGGGATGGGGAGAGCAATGATGGTGCTGGGGAGAGCAATGACGGGGGTTGCTGGGAGAGAGCAATGATGGGGGTGCAGTGCTGGGAGAGAGCAATGATGGGGTACTGGGAGAGAGCAATAATGGGGGTGCTTGGAAAGAGTAATGACTGGGGTACTGGGAGAGAGCAATGATGGGGGTGCTGGGAGAGAGCAGCGATGGGGGTTTCACTTTGCTTGTACTGTAAAACCTGGTATATTTTCCATGTGCACATAGCCTTACAGTTAATTGGGGAGAGTCACAGAGACTGAATAATTTATTCTACTGGCCTGTGGAGATTATAGTTAATGGAGGACACAGTGATGCTTATCACTTTATATTTTGATTACTAAATGGCCAATATACAACAAGAGAACATCCGAATAAAAGGTCAAACGGAAACTAGATTGAATCAGCATAAAAAACCTTTATTATGAAGTAGAAGGGTTAGGTGGCACTACATGCACCAGCATGACCGTACCAAGATGCCAAGTAAACAATCATTAGTAATGCACATAAATATAAAAATTCATTTGTTCCTCAAATGGGACCAGCAGCAGCAAAGGGAAACATATAATGGAATAAAACGAACATAGTTCCATAAAGATTACCTATGTAGCAAGAGCCTCATCAAATGCTTAAATGATGACAGATTATAGCCTATATACAATTCTCATATAGGACATAAAGAGACAGGAGTAAATACTCACTCAACGGGTGTACACCTCAAATTATGTACGCATATGTGTAATATTAAATAATTACCATAGAAGTGTACAACTCCTATGAGGATCTAAATGATAGTCCCTAAGACCCCCTGACGAAGGACGAGTGTCCGAAACGCGCGTCGGGGCTGTACCACATGGTGCCTCCTGCTTACTTGGACCGGTAATGCTGGTAAATAATATTTGCCTCTCTCTTCTTTGATCTATGACAGATTGTGATTATGTGTTAGCTATTAACGCTTAGGGACTATCATTTAGATCCTCATAGGAGTTGTACACTTCTATGGTAATTATTTAATATTACACATATGCGTACATAATTTGAGGTGTACACCCGTTGAGTGAGTATTTACTCCTGTCTCTTTATGTCCTATATGAGAATTGTATATAGGCTATAATCTGTCATCATTTAAGCATTTGATGAGGCTCTTGCTACATAGGTAATCTTTATGGAACTATGCTCGTTTTATTCCATTATATGTTTCCCTTTGCTGCTGCTGGTCCCATTTGAGGAACAAATGAATTTTTATATTTCTGTGCATTACTAATGATTGTTTACTTGGCATCTTGGTACGGTCATGCTGGTGCATGTAGTGCCACCTAACCCTTCTACTTCATAATAAAGGTTTTTTATGCTGATTCAATCTAGTTTCCGTTTGACTTGTTATTCGGATGTTCTCTTCTTGTATAATATAATTTTCTGAATGGTCTGCCATTCTACATGGGTCCGTATAACCAGCACAACACTATTTATGGACCTGACAAATTGTGGGTCTAAATATTAGGATTAATATGTGCCGGTACATTCAGTGTATTTTCTATAAGTGGCTAATAGTATATTAATTGGGGGGGGGGTACATATCTGTATTCAGGGGCGCAGTGTGGGGGAAACACGTGTATATATACAATATATGTGACCTTGTTATTTTCTAGGCTGGAGGATCATGGTGACCAGACGAGTCGTGGCTGGGAGATGTCGACATGAAGGTCTGACCAGACGGAGAAGAAGCAGCAGAAACCGGCTCTGATCAGATGAGACGTCAGCGGTAAGTGCCTGGATGTAGATATTATTCTGTATCTGCACTGTGTGACTTGGAGTGATAATGTTATCTGTAAAATCTCTTAGGCTGCATTCTCACATTTGTGTGAAATGTCCGTGTGCTGCCAGATTTTTTTATCGGATGGTCCACGGACTCGTACAGTTTTATAGGTCCATTCACACATCCATGAAAATCACGGATCTGAGAATGAGATCTGTGAGGGTCAGAGAACGTCCAGTTGTGATCTGATTTTGAGGATCAGAATAGGACATGCTCAATGCAGGAATGTAGCCTTATTATGTATAGCACAGTCAGGCTTGGACTGGCCCACAGGAGAACAGGAGAATCCTCCAGTAGGCCCTTGTGCAAGAGTACAGGGTCGGCGTCAGCACCTGGCGCAACCCGGCAAGTGCCGGGCCCATGAGCGGGCGGGGGGGCCACTCGCTGTCGGGCACCCCGCTGCGCTATGGGACCCGTGAGCGGAGGAGAGCTGTGTCAGCGCCCGCTCCCCCTAGCTTGCTCAGGGCCGCAGCAGCCGGCGGCACAATACTTACCTCTTCCCGGGCCTCTGCAGCAGCTCCCGTCTCTTCTGCGTCCTCTGACTGTGATGTCTCAGGTCAGAGGACGTGGTGACCGCTTTCCACCGTGCTCTCTCCTGAGCCGTCACAGCGCAGAGCAGAAAGACGCCGGCGACGCGGGTGAGGGGTCTGGAGCAGCGGCAGCAGGTGAGAAGTGAGGTGAGTATTTGATTTTTTTTTTAATGTATGGAGGCATGGTGCATTATAAGGGAGAGGGGTGTGATATTCTGCATGGGACATTAAAAGGGGGGAGTGACATACTGCATGGGGCATTATAAGGGGGGGTGACATCCTGCATGGGGCATTATAAGGGGGGGGAGTGACATCCTGCTTGGGGCATTATAAGGGAGGGTGTGTGTGACATCCTGCATGGGGCATTATATGGGGGGGAGTGACATCCTGCATGGGGCATTATATGGGGGGAGAGGTGACATCCTGCATGGGGCATTATAAGGGGGGGTGACATCCTGCATGGGGCATTATAAGGGGGGGGAGTGACATCCTGCATGGGGCATTATATGGGGGGGAGAGGTGACATCCTGCATGGGGCATTATAAGGGGGTGTGACATCCTGCATGGGGCATTATAAGGGGGGTGACATCGTGCATGGGGCATTATAAGGGGGGGTGACATCCTGCATGGGGCATTATAAAGGGGGGAGTGACATCCTGCATGGGGCATTATATGGGGGGGAGAGGTGACATCCTGCATGGGGCATTATAAGGGGGTGTGACATACTGCATGGGGCATTATAAGGGAGGGGGGAGTGACATCCTGCATGGGGCATTATAAGGGGTGGGGGTGTGACATCATGCATGGGGCATTATAAGGGGGGGTGACATAATGCATGGGGCATTATAAGGGGGGTGACATCCTGCATGGGGCATTATAAGGGGGGGTGACATCCTGCATGGGGCATTATAAAGGGGGGAGTGACATCCTGCATGGGGCATTATATGGGGGGAGAGGTGACATCCTGCATGGGGCATTATAAGGGGGTGTGACATCCTGCATGGGGCATTGTAAGGGGGTGTGACATACTGCATGGGGCATTATAAGGGAGGGGGGAGTGACATCCTGCATGGGGCATTATAAGGGGTGGGGGTGTGACATCATGCATGGGGCATTATAAGGGGGGGTGACATAATGCATGGGGCATTATAAGGGGGGTGACATCCTGCATGGGGCATTAAAAGGGGGGGAGTGACATACTGCATGGGGCATTATAAGGGAGGGGGGGTGACATCCTGCATGGGGCATTATAAGGGAGGGGGGGTGACATCCTGCATGGGGCATTAAAGGGGGGGAGTGACATCCTACATGGGGCATTATAAGGGGGGGGAGTGACATCCTGCATGGGGCATTATAAGGGGGGGAGTGACATATTGCATGAGGCATTATAAGGGAGGGTGTGTGTGACATCCTGCATGGGGCATTGTAAGGGGCGGGGGTGTGACATCATGCATGGGGCATTATAAGGGGGGGTGACATAATGCATGGGGCATTATAAGGGGGGCGACATCCTTCATGGGGCATTATAAGGGGGGTAACATCCTGCATGGGGCATTGTAAGGGTGGGTGACATCCTGCATGGGGCAATATAAGGGTGGGTGACATCCTGCATGGGGCATTATAAGGGGGGAACAGCCTGCATGGGGCATTATAAGGGGGGAACAGCCTGCGTGGGGCATTATGTAGGGGGAACAGCCTGCATGAGGCATTATGTGGTGGGAACAGCCTGCATGGAGCGTTATATGGGGGTCAGTATTCTGTGTGTAGCGTTATATGGGGCCAGTATCCTGTATGGAGCATTTTATGGGGCCCAGTATTCTGTAGGGAGCGATTCGCCAGTTTCTGAGCTATTGTGGAATTTACAATAGATATCGCTCATGTAACGCAAGAAGTGAAATCTTTGGCATTGTACTATATATATATATATATATATATATATATATATATATATATATATATGTATATATATATATTTCTCTGCGGTATCTGTGCCTCATGAATCGTGGTATGTGTTAAAGGGGCCACTGAGACTCTTTCGCCCGGGGCCCAGAAAAACCTGGAGCCGGCCCTGCAAGAGTGTCCACCACCCTCTTATATGAGCCGCACTTGGCACAATATACTTGACTCACTATGTACAGACAAAGGCAGAATCTTATTCATTTACCAGTCTACCCCGTTCATTGTTACATATATTTGTAATTGAGAATAACATCATATTTGCATGAAGCTGAAACGTGGGGCCCTGGAGTTGGATAGTGGGGGGCCACTTGGCACCACAGTCAGACTCTGCTTGTGTCTCTTGTATTCGGCGGCTCTGTGTCCGCTCTTCAGTCTTCGATCAGGTAGTTTGTTGTGTAGGACATATACTATTTTAGTGCCCTGCCCCCATCACAGAGATCGACCCCCATAACACTTGTAATGTAACTTGGGACAGGAGCTGACATTATGATACCACAATGGGTGGAGATAGACGTGGTCTGCCGTCTGTAAATGGCGCCCCCATAATTCCTGGTTCTACTTCAGGAATATTGAGGGTAGTAATGGTCACTTCCATCATTGTAACGGTGTAAACACAAAAAGTCAAGACAAAAAAACTCACATGACACTTTTATTTTCTTTCTTTTTATTTATTATTGGAATAGCAATAAGCAACATTGTAATAAAAATATTACTGGCCCTTTAAGAAATTAAACCCTGATCACAATGACTCTCAGGTCAGGCTCCATAGAGACCACAGAACTGGATGTGGTCATTGAGGACCCACTGAGAGCCACTGGAACCAGAGATCCAGAGGAAGGCGAAGAAACCCCCCGGAGAGCTCTGCCTCAGAGGGGAAAAAAATTCCTTCCTGACCCCAGTGGTGGCGATCGGATATTTCCCTGGATCACGTCTGTCCTGCTGCATATTGCTGTATATCTACATGTATTATAAGCTCAGGCAAAGGAAAAGACAAATACACCCTGCTCAAGAGGAGCTTACAATCTAATATACAGGCTGCTCCTGAGGGCATGCAGAATAATGTACACCCTGTCCTAGGAGCTTACAATCTAATATACAATATACAGACTGCTCCTGAGGGCATGCAGAATAATGCACACCCTGTCCTAGGAGCTTACAATCTAATATACAATATACAGGCTGCTCCTGAGGGCATGCAGAATAATGTACACCCTGTCCTAGGAGCTTACAATCTAATATACAATATACAGACTGCTCCTGAGGGCATGCAGAATAATGCACACCCTGTACTAGGAGCCTACAGCCTAATATACAATATACAGACTGCTCCTGAGGGCATGCAGAATAATGCACACCCTGTCCTAGGAGCTTACAATCTAATATATCATACACAGGCTGCTCCTAAGGGCGTGCAGAATAATGCACACCCTGTCCTAGGAGCTTACAATCTAATATACAGTATACAGACTGCTCCTGAGGGCATGCAGAATAATGTACACCCTGTCCTAGGAGCTTACAATCTAATATAGTGTGGGGTGCACGCACGTGTCCTCTTCGGCAAAATGTCCTGTTTGACTAGTGTCTGACAGTCATTTCAATGGCAACCGACTAACGTCCATCCAGCTCTTCTATCTTCACACAGGTATAACATCTCTGCTTGCTGGATCTATGTCATCTGCTGAACTCTCATCTTGAAACCATTACTATGGTATAACATCTCTGCTTGCTGGATCTATGTCATCTGCTGAACTCTCCTCTTGAAACCATTTCTATGGTATAACATCTCTGCTTGCTGGATCTATGTCATCTGCTGAACTCTCATCTTGAAACCATTTCTATGGTATAACATCTCTGCTTGCTGGATCTATGTCATCTGCTGAACTCTCATGTTGAAACCATTTCTATGGTATAACATCTCTGCTTGCTGGATCTATGTCATCTTCTGAATTCTCTTCTTGAAACCATTTCTATGGTATAACATCTCTGCTTGCTGGATCTATGTCATCTGCTGAACTCTCATCTTGAAACCATGTCTATGGTATAACATCTCTGCTTGCTGGATCTATGTCATCTGCTGAACTCTCATCTTGAAACCATTTCTATGGTATAACATCTCTGCTTGCTGGATCTATGTCATCTTCTGAATTCTCGTCTTGAAACCATTTCTATGGTATAACATCTCTGCTTGCTGGATCTATGTCATCTGCTGAACTCTCATCTTGAAACCATTTCTATGGTATAACATCTCTGCTTTCTGGATCTATGTCATCTTCTGAATTCTCGTCTTGAAACCATTTCTATGGTATAACATCTCTGCTTGCTGGATCTATGTCATCTGCTGAACTCTCATCTTGAAACCATTTCTATGGTATAACATCTCTGCTTGCTGGACCTATGTCATCTGCTGAACTCTCATCTTGAAACCATTTCTATGGTATAACATCTCTGCTTGCTGTGATCTATGTCATCTGCTGAACTCTCATCTTGAAACCATTTCTATGGTATAACATCTCTGCTTGCTGGATCTATGTCATCTGCTAAACTCTCATCTAGAAACCATTTCTATGGTATAACATCTCTGCTTGCTGGATCTATGTCATCTGCTGAACACTCATCTTGAATCCATTTCTATGGTATAACATCTCTGTTTGCTGGATCTATGTCATCTGCTGAACTCTCATCTTGAAACCATTTCTATGGTATAACATCTCTGCTTGCTGGATCTATGTCATCTGCTGAACTCTCATCTTGAAACCATTTCAATGGTATAACATCTCTGCTTGCTGAATCCATGTCATCTGCTGAGCTCTCATCATGAAACCATTTCTATGGTATAACATCTCTGCTTGCTGGATCCATGTCATCTGCTGAACTCTCATCTTGAAACCATTTCTATGGTATAACATCTCTGCTTGCTGGATCTATGTCATCTGCTGAACTCTCATCTTGAAACCATTTCTATGGTATAACATCTCTGCTTGCTGAATCCATGTCATCTGCTGAACTCTCATCTTGAAACTATTTCTATGGTATAACATCTCTGCTTGCTGGATCTATGTCATCTGTTGAACTCTCATCTTGAAACCATTTCTATGGTATAACATCTCTGCTTTCTGGATCTATGTCATCTGCTGAACTCTCCTCTTGAAATCATTTCTATGGTATTTCATCTCTGCTTGCTGAATCCATGTCATCTGCTGAACTCTCATCTTGAAACCATTTCTATGGTATAACATCTCTGCTTGCTGGATCTATGTCATCTGCTGAACTGTCATCTTGAAACCATTTCTATGGTATAACATCTCTGCTTGCTGGATCCATGTCATCTGCTGAACTCTCATCTTGAAACCATTTCTATGGTATAACATCTCTGCTTGCTGGATCTATGTCATCTGTTGAACTCTCATCTTGAAACCATTTCTATGGTGTAACATCTCTGCTTACTGGATCCATGTCATCTGCTGAACTCTCATCTTGACACCATTTCTATGGTATAACATCTCTGCTTGCAGGATCTATGTCGTCTGCTGAACTCTCATCTTGATACCATTTCTATGGTATAACATCTCTGCTTGCTGGATCTATGTCGTCTGCTGAACACTCATCTTGAAACCATTCCTATGGTATAACATCTCTGCTTGCTGGATCTATGTCATCTGCTGAACTCTCCTCTTGAAACCATTTCTATGGTACAACATCTCTGCTTGCTGGATCTATGTCATCTGCTGAACTCTCATCTTGAAACTATTTCTATGGTATAGCATCTCTGCTTGCTGGATCTATGTCATCTGCTGAACTCTTATCTTGATACCATTTCTATGGTATAACATGTCTGCTTGCTGGATCTATGTCATCTGCTGAACTCTCCTCTTGAAACCATTTCTATGGTATAACATCTCTGCTTGCTGAATCCATGTCATCTGCTGAACTCTCATCTTGAAACCATTTCTATGGTATAGCATCTCTGCTTGCTGGATCTATGTCATCTGCTGAACTTTTATCTTGATACCATTTCTATGGTATAACATCTCTGCTTGCTGAATCCATGTCATCTGCTGAACTCTCATCTTGAAACTATTTCTATGGTATAACATCTCTGCTTGCTGGATCTATGTCATCTGTTGAACTCTCATCTTGAAACCATTTCTATGGTATAACATCTCTGCTTTCTGGATCTATGTCATCTGCTGAACTCTCCTCTTGAAATCATTTGTATGGTATTTCATCTCTGCTTGCTGAATCCATGTCATCTGCTGAACTCTCATCTTGAAACCATTTCTATGGTATAACATCTCTGCTTGCTGGATCTATGTCATCTGCTGAACTGTCATCTTGAAACCATTTCTATGGTATAACATCTCTGCTTGCTGGATCCATGTCATCTGCTGAACTCTCATCTTGAAACCATTTCTATGGTATAACATCTCTGCTTGCTGGATCTATGTCATCTGTTGAACTCTCATCTTGAAACCATTTCTATGGTGTAACATCTCTGCTTACTGGATCCATGTCATCTGCTGAACTCTCATCTTGACACCATTTCTATGGTATAACATCTCTGCTTGCAGGATCTATGTCGTCTGCTGAACTCTCATCTTGATACCATTTCTATGGTATAACATCTCTGCTTGCTGGATCTATGTCGTCTGCTGAACACTCATCTTGAAACCATTCCTATGGTATAACATCTCTGCTTGCTGGATCTATGTCATCTGCTGAACTCTCCTCTTGAAACCATTTCTATGGTACAACATCTCTGCTTGCTGGATCTATGTCATCTGCTGAACTCTCATCTTGAAACTATTTCTATGGTATAGCATCTCTGCTTGCTGGATCTATGTCATCTGCTGAACTCTTATCTTGATACCATTTCTATGGTATAACATCTCTGCTTGCTGGATCTATGTCATCTGCTGAACTCTCCTCTTGAAACCATTTCTATGGTATAACATCTCTGCTTGCTGAATCCATGTCATCTGCTGAACTCTCATCTTGAAACCATTTCTATGGTATAGCATCTCTGCTTGCTGGATCTATGTCATCTGCTGAACTTTTATCTTGATACCATTTCTATGGTATAACATCTCTGCTTGCTGGATCTATGTCATCTGCTGAACTCTCCTCTTGAAATCATTTCTATGGTATAACATCTCTGCTTGCTGAATCCATGTCATCTGCTGAACTCTCATCATGAAACCATTTCTGTGGTATAACATCTCTGCTTGCTGGATCTATGTCATCTGCTGAACTCTCATCTTGAAACCATTTCTATGGTATAACATCTCTGCTTGCTGGGTCTATGTCATCTGCTGAACTCTCATCTTGAAACCATTTCTATGGTGTATCATCTGTGCTTGCTTGATCCATGTCAACTGCTGAACTCTCATGTTGATACCATTTCTATGGTATAACATCTCTGCTTGCAGGATCTATGTAGTCTGCTGAACTCTCATCTTGATACCATTTCTATGGTATAACATCTCTGCTTGCTGGATCTATGTCATCTGCTGAACTCTCATCTTGAAACCATTTCTATGGTATAACATCTCTGCTTGCTGGATCTAAGTCGTCTGCTGAACTCTCATCTTGAAACCATTTCTATGGTGTAACATCTCTGCTTGCTGGATCTATGACATCTGCTGAACTCTCATCTTGATACCATTTCTATGGTATAACATATCTGCTTGCAGGATCTATGTCATCTGCTGAACTCTCATCTTGATACCATTTCTATGGTATAACATCTCTGCTTGCTGGATCTATGTCGTCTGCTGAACTCTCATCTTGAAATCATTTCTATGGTATAACATCTCTGCTTGCTGGATCTATGTCGTCTGCTGAACTCTCATCTTGAAACCATTTCTATGGTATAACATCTCTGCTTGCTGGATCTTGCTCGTCTGATAAACTCTCATCTTGAAACCATTTCTATTGTATAACATCTCTGCTTGCTGGATCTATATCATCTGCTGAAGTCTCATCTTGAAACCATTTCTATGGTATAACATCTCTGTTTGCTGGATCTATGTCATCTGCTGGACTCTCATCTTGAAACCATTTCTATTGTATAACATCTCTGCTTGCTGGATCTATGTCATCTGCTGAACTCTCATCTTGAAACCATTTCTGTGGTATAACATCTCTGCTTCCTGGATCTATGTCATCTGCTGAACTCTCATCTTGAAACCATTTCTATGGTATAACATCTCTGCTTGCTGGATCTATGTCATCTGCTGAACTCTCATCTTGAAATCATTTCTATGTTATAATATATCTGCTTGCTGCATCTATGTCATCTGCTGAACTCTCATCTTGAAACCATTTCTATGGTATAACATCTGGGCTTTCTGGATCTATGTCATCTGCTGAACTCTCATCTTGAAACCATTTCTATGGTATAACATCTCTGCTTGCTGGATCTATGTCATCTGCTGAACTCTCATCTTGAAACCATTTCTATGGTGTAAAACCTCTGCTTGCTGGATCTATGTCATCTGCTGAACTCTCATCTTGAAACCATTTCTATGGTATAACTTCTCTGCTTGCTGAATATATGTGATCTGGTGAACTCTCATGTTGAAACCATTTCTATGGTATAACATCTCTGCTTGCTGGATCTATGTCATCTGCTGTACTCTCATCTTGACACCATTTCTATGGTATAACATCTCTGCTTGCTGGATCCATGTCATCTGCTGAACTCTCATCTTGAAACCATTTCTATGGTATAACATCCCTGCTTGCTGGATCTATGTCATCTGCTGAACTCTCATCTTGAAACCATTTCTATGGTATAACATCTCTGCTTGCTGGTCCATGTCATCTGCTGAACTCTCATCTTGAAACCATTTCTATGGTATAACATCTCTGCTTGCTGGATCTATGTCATCTGCTGAACTCTGATCTTGAAACCATTTCTATGGTATAACATCTCTGCTGGCTGAATCCATGTCATCTGCTGAACTCTCATCTTGAAACCATTTCTATGGTATAACATGTCTGCTTGCTGGATCCATGTCATCTGCTGAACACTCATCTTGAAACCATTTCTATGCTATAACATCTCTGCTTGCTGGATCCATGTCATCTGCTGAACTCTCATCTTGAAACCATTTCTATGGTATAACATCTCTGCTGGCTGAATCCTTGTCATCTGCTGAACTCTCATCTTGAAACCATTTCTATGGTATAACATCTCTGCTGGCTGAATCCATGTCATCTGCTGAACTCTCATCATGAAACCATTTCTATGGTATAACATCTCTGCTTGCTGGATCCATGTCATCTGCTGAACTCTCATCTTGAAATCATTTCTATGGTATAACATCTCTGCTGGCTGAATCCATGTCATATGCTGAACTCTCATCTTGAAACCATTTCTATGGTATAACATCTCTGCTTGCTGGATCTATGTCATCTCCTGAACTCTCATCTTGAAACCATTTCTATGTTATAGCATCTCTGCTTGCTGGATCTATGTCATCTGCTGAACTCTCCTCTTGAAACCATTTCTATGGTATAACATCTCTGCTTGCTGAATCCATGTCATCTGCTGAACTCTCATCTTGAAACCACTTCTATGGTATAACATCTCTGCTTGCTGGATCTATGTCATCTGCTGAACTCTGATCTTGAAACCAATTCTATGGTATAACATCTCTGCTTGCTGGATCTATGTCATCTGCTGAACTCTCCTCTTGAAACCATTTCTATGGTATAACATCTCTGCTTGCTGGATCTATGTCATCTGCTGAACTCTCCTCTTGAAATCATTTCTATGGTATAACAACTCTGCTTGCTGGATCTATGTCATCTGCTGAACTCTCCTCTTGAAACCATTTCTATGGTATAACATCTCTGCTTGCTGGATCTATGTCATCTGCTGAACTCTCATCTTGAAACCATTTCTATGGTATAACATCTCAGCTTGCTGGATCTATGACATCTGCTGAACTCTCATCTTGAAACCATTTCTATGGTATAACTTCTCTGCTTGCTGGATCCATGTCATATGTTGAACTCACATCTTGATACCATTTCTATGGTATAACATCTCTGCTGGCTGAATCCTTGTCATCTGCTGAACTCTCATCTTGAAACCATTTCTATGGTATAACATCTCTGCTGTCTGAATCCATGTCATCTGCTGAACTCTCATCATGAAACCATTTCTATGGTATAACATCTCTGCTTGCTGGATCCATGTCATCTGCTGAACTCTCATCTTGAAATCATTTCTATGGTATAACATCTCTACTGGCTGAATCCATGTCATATGCTGAACTCTCATCTTGAAACCATTTCTATGGTATAACATCTCTGCTTGCTGGATCTATGTCATCTGCTGAACTCTCATCTTGAAACCATTTCTATGTTATAGCATCTCTGCTTGCTGGATCTATGTCATTTGCTGATCTCTCCTCTTGAAACCATTTCTATGGTATAACATCTCTGCTTGCTGAATCCATGTCATCTGCTGAACTCTCATCTTGAAACCATTTCTATGGTATAACATCTCTGCTTGCTGGATCTATGTCATCTGCTGAACTCTTATCGTGAAACCAATTCTATGGTATAACATCTCTGCTTGCTGGATCTATGTCATCTGCTGAACTCTCCTCTTGAAACCATTTCTATGGTATAACAACTCTGCTTGCTGGATCTATGTCATCTGCTGAACTCTCCTCTTGAAACCATTTCTATGGTATAACATCTCTGCTTGCTGGATCTATGTCATCTGCTGAGCTCTCATCTTGAAACCATTTCTATGGTATAACATCTCTGCTTGCTGGATCTATGTCATCTGCTGAACTCTCATCTTGAAACCATTTCTATGGTATAACATCTCAGCTTGCTGGATCTATGACATCTGCTGAACTCTCATCTTGAAACCATTTCTATGGTATAACTTCTTTGCTTGCTGGATCCATGTCATATGTTGAACTCACATCTTGATACCATTTCTATGGTATAACATCTCTGCTTGCTGGATCTATGTCATCTGCTGAACTCTTCTCTTGAAACCAATTCTATGGTATAACATCTCTGCTTGCTGGATCTATGTCATCTGCTGAACTCTCCTCTTGAAACCATTTCTATGGTATAACATCTCTGCTTGCTGGATCTATGTCATCTGCTGAACTCTCGTCTTGAAACCATTTCTATGGTATAACAACTCTGCTTGCTGGATCTATGACATCTGCTGAGCTCTCATCTTGAAACCATTTCTATGGTATAACATCTCTGCTTGCTGGATCTATGTCACCTGCTGAACTCTCATCTTGAAACCATTTCTATGGTATAACATCTCAGCTTGCTGGATCTATGACATCTGCTGAACTCTCATCTTGAAACCATTTCTATGGTATAACATCTCTGCTTGCTGGATCCATGTCATATGTTGAACTCACATCTTGATACCATTTCTATGGTATAACATCTCTGCTTACTGGATCTATGTCGTCTGCTGAACTCTCATCTTGTTACCATTTCTATGGTATAACATCTCTGCTTGCTGGATCTATGTCGTCTGCTGAACTCTCATCTTGAAACCATTTCTATGGTATAACATCTCTGCTTGCTGGATCTATGTCATCTGCTGAACTCTCCTCTTGAAACAATTTCTATGGTATAACATCTCTACTTGCTGAATCCATGTCATCTGCTGAACTCTCATCTTGAAACCATTTCTATGGTATAACATCTCTGCTGGCTGAATCCATGTCATCTGCTGAACTCTCATCTTGAAACCATTTCTATGGTATAACATCTCTGCTTGCTGGATCTATGTCATCTGCTGAACTCTCATCTTGAAACCATTTCTATGGTATAACATCTCTGCTTGCTGGATCTATGTCATCTGCTGAACTCTCATCTTGAAACCATTTCTATGGTATAACATCCCTGCTTGCTGGATCTATGTCATCTGCTGAACTCTCATCTTGAAACCATTTCTATGGTATAACATCTCTGCTTGCTGGTCCATGTCATCTGCTGAACTCTCATCTTGAAACCATTTCTATGGTATAACATCTCTGCTTGCTGGATCTATGTCATCTGCTGAACTCTGATCTTGAAACCATTTCTATGGTATAACATCTCTGCTGGCTGAATCCATGTCATCTGCTGAACTCTCATCTTGAAACCATTTCTATGGTATAACATCTCTGCTTGCTGGATCCATGTCATCTGCTGAACACTCATCTTGAAACCATTTCTATGCTATAACATCTCTGCTTGCTGGATCCATGTCATCTGCTGAACTCTCATCTTGAAACCATTTCTATGGTATAACATCTCTGCTGGCTGAATCCTTGTCATCTGCTGAACTCTCATCTTGAAACCATTTCTATGGTATAACATCTCTGCTGGCTGAATCCATGTCATCTGCTGAACTCTCATCATGAAACCATTTCTATGGTATAACATCTCTGCTTGCTGGAT
>NW_027366260.1:0-76853 GCF_046119375.1 Phyllobates terribilis
GCTCAAAGGGCGTAAACCTAATATGTCTCACTTACGAGTGTTTGGTTGCAATTGCTACGTCAATAACAATGGGAAGGATCTCTTAGGAAAATTTGATGCCAGGAACGACGATGCTATCTTTCTAGGTTACACTTCTTCTAGGAAAGGGTATAGAGTGCTCAATCTGAGGACTCAGAGGGATGAAGATAGCATACATGTGAAGTTTGATGAAGGCCAGCTCGATAGCGTAGCAGATATGAATGATGATCCATTTGCTATCCCAGATCTACCTCAAGCTTCTCCACACATTCTCAAGCTCATCCTTCTACGTCTTCCCCAAGCATAGAGAGTGACGATAACGACTGTTGAGGTTGTGCTTCTCGGCCTTCGGCTTCAGAAGCTAGTAATCGAAGTAATAAAGCTATTCCAGAGGACGACACTCGGAAAACAGATCAAGGAAATGGACCATTCAATGAAGATCAAGCTACTCCTTCATCATCACGCTCAGGTCAGGTAACACCCTTAGTTACTTCAGCTGGACCTTCTAGCTCTCACGCGGGATCTAGTAGTGGTCAAGTGCGACCTAGCAGTCCTCAAGCGGGACCAAGTGACATTTCTGGTGGAAGTAGAGACTCGTCCAAGACTACCACGATGACTCTACCAGATAACAATGAGGTCACAGTGCGGAATCATCAACAAATGAATGCCCAACCAGTTTCGGCAATCATATCTCAGTTTGAGAAAGGTACCCAAACTCGTTCTAACGTTCTTAACTTGCTAGCTTGTAGTGCTTTTGTCTCTTTACAGGAACCAAAGTCTATACAAGTCCCGCTTCAGGATCCAGACTGGATTATTGCCATACAAGAAGTACTAGAGGAGTTCAAGCGCAACCAGGTATGGCGTCTAGTACCCCGGCCAGGTGATGGAACCACCATTGGTACGCGCTAGGTCTTTAGGAACAAACTTGATGATAGTGGAGCAGTGGTTCGTAACAAAGCTCGACTTGTTACACAAGGGTACAATCAACAAGAAGGGATAGATTATGATGAAACATACGCACTAGTTGCTCGGCTAGAGGCTATTCGGTTGTTGATTGCTTATGTTGCACACAAGGGATTCAAGCTGTATCAAATGGACGTAAAGACTGCTTTCCTCAATTGTAATTTGAATGAGGAAGTGTATGTCAAGCAGACACCAAGTTTTGAAGATCCAGCTTATCTTGATCATGTATAATTCTTAGACAAAGCGCTTTATGGTCTTAAGCTAGCTCCTCGCGCTTGGTATGATTGTCTTTCGAAGTATCTACTTTCTAACGGCTACAAGAGAGGTTTAGTGGACAAGACCCTCATCATCAAGGAAGCCAAGGGAGATATCCTTATTGTCCAAATTTATGTTGATAATATTATTTTTGGTTCAACTAACTTACAACTTGTAGAGGATTTCAAGAACACCATGAGCCTCAAGTTTCGCATGAGCATGATTGGTGAGCTCAAGTACTTCCTCGGGCTTCAAGTGAACCAATTGGACGAAGGTATAGAAATCCATCAACAAAAATACATCAAAGAGCTACTCAAGAAATATCAAATGGAGGATAGCAAACCATATCCTACACCACTCTCAACCACAACAAAGCTTGATAAAGATCTTATGGCTGAGAAGGTAGATCAAACTATGTATAGAGGTATGGTTGGCTCTCTTATGCATTTGACTACTTCTAGACCTGATATTGTCTTTGCCATTAGTGTTTGTGCCCGATCTCATTCAGACCATCGCGCTTCTCATCTAACTCATGTAAAGCGCATCCTTAGATATCTTAAGGGGTCTGATGATCTTTGCCTTTGTTGTTCCAAAGGGGGTGGTCTTTCTCTTGTTTGCTACACCGATGCAGATTATGCAGGTTATCTAGCAGACCGCAAGAGCACTATTGGAATGGTACAATTCCTTGGACCATGTCTTATATCTTGGGGATCCAAGAAGCAGAACTGCATTGCGCTTTCAACGACAGAGGCAGAGTACATAGCAGCGGCTTCATGTAGCGTTCAAGTAATGTGTATAAAGCAAAAGCTTGTTGATTATGGTATTCATCTGGACACAATTATCATCTACTGTGATAATACCAGCACAATATGTGTGTCCAAGAATCCAGTACATCACACACGAACTAAGCACATCGATGTACGGCACCACTTTCTACGTGATCATGTGGAGCGCAAGAACATCGAGCTTAGTCATGTATCTTCAGAAGGGAAAATAGCGGATATCTTCACTAAAGCGCATATGTGACAGACCTTCTTAAACCTTCGGGTTCAGCTTGGTGTTATGCGACTCCATTAGCTTCGAGGCAATGGCACTGTAAATATTTCCCTTATTGACTAGAATTAGCGAGCTTAGTATCAAGGTACAAACTATGGTAGCTTGCGCTTGATAGCTTTGATTCATTCATGCTTTATGGTTGTTCATTAAACTGAATTACCTCTGAAGTTATCTTCCTTGTTTATCTCGATTTGATATGATCATAGTCAATTGCATGCTCTTGTTTGCCAAAACTTGGCAATGGTGATTATCTTCTACCCATTTTACATGCCTAAGAAATGATCCATTGCATAGGTGTCCTTAGCCTGACTAATTGTTACGCTTCTCTCGTCCTTACTTAAACTCCACATTACAGAAGTATTCATTTTGTGATAAAAACCTCAATTCCTCACTATATGCACATACGATTACATTTTACTTGAGTTATTGAATGCTCTAATGTCCCCAACTTGAAATGTGCATTTCATGTTCATTATATTCTTGACATAGTGGTTGGTAAGTTGAACATTGGACATCACACATTTACATCTAACGGCCTCAAATCCGCTTTGTGCTTCATCATATATTATTGGCACTTAGTGTATATGGTTGAGCTTTCATTGATGGAAGGTCTTTGTGTTGAGCTTCAAGAGCAACGGCTAGTTTGACTATTGTGTTTTGAGTTTGCTTACCGTTGAGGTAACGGCTAGTTGGAAACAGCTTTCTTCCATTCTTCAGAGGTAACGGCTCTTTGCAATTATAGCTGTTGGGATTAGCAGCGCGTCAAAATCAGAATTTTATTGGACCATTTCACCGCCCAGCGCACTGTCTTCGGTTTTAATCTGGATCGTTGATTTCGTCGGTCGAGATTGGTTTCCAAGCATCTATAAATATGAGGTAAATAATCCCTTTTGTTTAACCTACCCTTTACTCTTGCCAACTCTCTCTCTCTCAAAACTCCAAATCACTCTGCTCTTCCTTAATCTCTCTCACACATTTAACCATGGAAAACCTCAATCTTTCCGCCCTTGACCCTGAAACTCGGGAGAAGGTTGAGTATCTCCTAAAAGCTCAATCTTCCTCCTCAGTTCCATCGGTCTCCACACACCCTCAAACACAAGCTCCTCAAACACTAGCTCCTCAGATTGAAGCCTCCTCAAATGACCCTCTACCTACCACATATCCTATACCACCTCCAGCTTTTCCTACACACAAAAGAAACCTACCATTGATCTCGCCCTCACAGCCGAGGATCTTGAATTGTCCGGTTACGATGCAGACTCAATGGCAAGGGTTATTTCTGACTTAGAGCAAGATGTTGCGAAGAAGCCTTCAGATCTCCCTGAAGAAAAGGGGGACTTGGAGATGCCTATCTCTACACCTGCTAAAGGAAAAGGTGCGCTCGGGGTCAATACACCGTCCAGGTTAGCCGCTCTGTCTCTTTTGTCTCCACAACAGTTGATTGCATCTATCCCCTCAGAGTCAGATGATGATGACTTCCATGTCCAAGCCCGTTCTGAACATGATTCTCCTCTTCACTTGTCCACACAACGCCCTGATTGGCAAAGCGATCTTGTTTGTCGCCATGGCCGTAAGAGAAAAGCTCCAGTTATAGAGAAAGTTGAATCGTCAGACGGATCTGAGCACGACTCTCCTCCTCCTAAGGTGATTCCAGAGAAAGGTACATCTACACGAGATAAGAGCACTAAAACTGTCGGTGCTAACTCATTCCCTCCAGTCCCTCCAGGTATCGCCAATCACAACTTTCTTTATCCAGAAATTGTTTCACAGGATGTCCTTGTTGAGCTTAAAGACTCCGCGCAAGTCAAGAAATTCTTTGGGTGCCTCAACATGCAAGGCTTGGATAAACTCGAAACCGAGCCAGCGCACTGTAATGATTCCATGGTCTACTAGTTCTACGCGACAATGGAGTCCCACACAGCCAACCCTCAGTACTCACATGTCTGGTTCAACTGGAGAGTTAACTCTAAGGACACGTTTCTAGTGAAAGATCTGGCGAAAGCGATAGGGCTAACAAGTCAGTCTAATGGATTTGGGCGTTTATACAAGAAAAATTGTCCTGCTGGTGCTAAGCAGTTGAAAGAAGTTGTTTTTGGCTCCCCTGTTCCGAAGCGCACCTTGACAGTCGACCTCCTCAATCCCAGTCGGCGTCTGCTTCATCATTTTATCATCACAAACATTACTCCACGTGATTACGACCAGGAGAAGGTAACAAATGCATATTGTTGCATTATGGCGGCAGTTCTGTCTAACTAGGTGGTGAATACAGCTCAGATCATGATGAGCCACCTCATATTATGTCGCGCTGCAATGTCAGGTCCCCTTCCATTCCCTCATATTATCTGTAAAATGTTGAAAGATGATGGTTCTCTACGACAATGCTCTGAAGGAATATGATGGTTCGACATTTCTCAATAGTGATGCCATATTTGCAATTCTTCTTCCCAAGTCAGAAGGTATTCATCCTTCCAGCTCACGCTCTAATCACAGCCCTCGTTCTCTAACTGTTGCTGCTTCTACAGATCTCTCGGGTATTGTCGCTGCCCTTGAAGCGCATCATGACAAGGTTGAAAGGCGTTTGACAGTGTTGTGTGAAACAGTGGAGAAGTTTGCGGCCTTAATTCGGACTGGAATTGACATGATTTTCCAGATTATGATAGAGGCTAGAGAGCGTCGTTAGTGTGGATGTTGGGGTGGTAGCGCTTTTTCATCGTATTTTTCTTGTTTTCTCTTATCTCCTACTATCTTTTGTTTTCTAATGAACTAGTCTCGTTACGGTTCCTACCTATCTTTTGTGGCAGTTTGCTCAAATATGTTAATGAAGTATGTGTTTTCTTTCATATCTCTAAGATCTTTACTAACATGATGCTTTAGTGCTTAAGTTGCTTTCTGTTTGCTATACTTGTCTTGTTTGACTTCTTAGCTACAAAGCGCAACCTACTATATTTCTTACTGTATGATTAAGCTTTTGATTTTTTGGATGATATCAAAGGGGGAAGAAAACAGGTACACCCTTCATTGATTAAGGGTAAGTTTAAGACCGCTCTTGAACTTAGGGGGAATATGAAAAATGTTGGTAAAGTACTTGGTAAGGGTACTTCGACCTATTTCCGAATCTGAAATGTGATTAACTTGTTGTTTTATTGTCTTCATTTTGATCATTACGGAAAGTTTATGAGCTTACCTGTTAAAGGTTTGTCATCATCAAAAAGGGGGAAATTGTTAGTTGAGCTTTGGTAGTCATATGAAAGCTCAATGTATTTCTCATTGTTTTGATGATAACAAACTTATCTATCTAATTTCTTTGTGTTTCTAAGCTTCCTAGCTTATTATAAGATCTGCTGGGATGCGCTTTAGTCACCAAGAGATGCGCTTCGACTCTTCTCAGTCGCGCCTAACACCAAGCGAAGAAAGAAAGTTTCGCAAGCGGTGTTGGAATAATTCCATTCAAGTCAAGAAGCAAGTGTAGTCGAGCTTCGAAGGCCTAGAGAGCGCGCTTGAATGAAGCTGAGTAATTGTTGATCACGATAGTCCACTGTAGCAAAGGATGCACGCCATCGTAGAAGAATACTTCCCAAACGCATGGAAAGGTTGGTGAGCGGGAGAATTCAAATCGTGTGCACGTGGGGTGCGAGAAGGATTTGAAGTTCTATTTGAAGCAACTCCAAGGATTGCCAGCGTGGAGGAAGTTAGTTATCGAGTGTTGCATGGATTGCTGACATGGCGTCGATCAACAAGTTGAAGAACAAAACCAAGTTAATTCTAGTCGTTGATCATCTCTAACAACTTGATCAAATCACACGGATTGAGGAGGTGGCAGCTAGCTTAAGTTCAAGTTTATTGCACAAGTTAAGTGTGTGTATCTTAAGCTTTGTGTATAAATAATGAACTGTAGCTATCATTCTAATTGTTACAAAATGAGGAAATCAAAGAGAAGCTGAGTAGAGCTCAGAGTAAACTCATTTGTAATCGAGAGTGAAGTGTCTTTGTTCTTTAGAGCTGATACATAGACTGTGAGAAGTGAGAGTGCAAGAGTGAGCTTCTTAAGAGTGCTAAAGGGTGATCTGTACTCTTGTTGAAGCTAGAGATGTAATCTCTTTCGATCAATATAGTAGGGGTGATTTTTATCCCGAGTCAAGTAGCGACTTAGGCTTCTCACCGTTTGATAAACTCTTCTGTGCAAGTTGAAGTGCGCTTTAAATACTTAAAGCGCGCTTTATTGTTGTCTGACCTATTTCCGCATTCTAGGACATTAGTAAATCCATTACTAAGTGCTCCAACTAGGTCAAGCACATCTCTAAGTACAAAAGCGCAATATTGTACTTTGAGTTGTGTATCTATATCTTAATGAACTATAGAGACATTGATCAATATCTTCTTAAAACACAATTCTTCATGAATGATAATAGGAGATTGACTCGCTTCACCCATTTGAAAGAGTGGAAATCTCGATGGAGCTCAAATTTGCGATTGTTCTTCATGTCTTCGCTGCATGAATGCATATCAATAATTGCTTCCCACGTGAGCTTGTCTATAGGAAGGGACATGATGTTGTTTATGTCTTTTCGAAAGAGAGTGAATAGAATGAGTTGCTTATCCTTTTCATTTTTTCTTGAGCACTACATATTCGGTTGGACCCCATTTGAATGTGTTCGTCTCAGTTGTGAGCTTGTCTTCTCTTTTCTCTATGATTCTCCAACATTGATAATCTGTTTGTTGAATATAGTTCTTATTCATGGTTAACCACCAATATAGTACTCCCTCATCTACGACATGATGCTTAGATAATAAGATACCTTGGTTAAAAGTAACCATATCGTTTCCCATGAATTAAACTATAGAGAGAGTATGAATCTATGCAATAGCGACCTTAGCTCTGATATCAATTGTTGGATCGATGGTCTCTTAATCTTGTAAACTTTTATAATCTTAAACTAAACTCAAGTAGTTATAGAAGGTATAGAGTAAGATTGTGGATTAGAGATTAGCTACACTTAAGCAGAATTAAAATGATTTAAAATGCTTAGCTCATGCAAAGATTTACCAAGGTGATAACACTAAGTTTCTAATAAGCTCGAGATAAAATCCACCACTAACTTTAATTAATTAAAAATAAAATTCCATGTTTAAGCTACTCCTAACTTCGTGTAAGTCTCTCTCACAATACAAGTTTCGTTCAACTCATACATCTCTCTATCAAGCTCGTAAGTGTTTTAGGCTATAGCTTTGCTCACAACGACTTAAGCTCTATGTAGCTATCCTCTAGCTTTCTCTCTAGGTTACTCGCTTTGCTCTCTTCATCTTGTAACCCTCCAAACACGTACCTAACAACACTTCTATGAACTCCTTATATAGTAGTTATAACTTACAACCCTTAAGCTAACAATTCTATATCTCTCTACATATGAAGATAGCTACCTCATCTATTTGTACGACCATCTTCGCTCCGGAAATGGATCTACGCTCCATATCGCTTTGTGCTTCTTCAATCTTGATCTTGTAGCTTCCACGTTGGCAATCCGTTTTTCAGTGCTTCTTTTGATTTTTCCAGCTTAGAGATCCCCGTTCATCCACTATCCAAAAGTAGAAATCCTAACAAACTCGTGTTTTTCCCATTTCCCTTAAGTTCTAGCTTCACTGGCCTTCCCTTACTTGGACCAAATCCTCTAATCGCATGCCTACGATTCCACTCGTGGATATGCATTAAACCGATTACTGGTATCTTCTCTCTTTTATTAAGAAGCGTGATCCTCTACTTTTTCAAGCGAAACTCGCTCTCTCAAAGATAGACCTTTCATCTTCTTATTTCTTCACTTCACTCTTTATTACGTCTTGGTGAGATTCATCTTTCCCCGCTAGACCTTAAGCTAGACACTCAGTGGTCACAGCTAGTCCGCTTGTGCTTAAGCTACACCTAAAACTCCTCGAATTGTACCTAGTTATCTTATAACACACAAATGACATCAAATACTTGAGTTTGTTATCATCAAAACAAGAGGAATGGTTTAGCTAGTTCATTCCAGCTCCTGCTCAAACCAATAGACCGTTTCAAGATCTAGGTGGATTATATAAGGTATGTTATGTCTCCTGAGAAATCACCACCTTCCTAAAAATCCTCTACTGATCTCAAATCTTTCTTGCATTAAAACCTTCTTTGTTTTTTACTCCTCATCTGCAATGGCTTCCAACAAGACATTCTTCCTCAATGAGAAAGAGCTCAAACTTTTGGAGCAATTGAGAAAGCAAAAAGCTTTGTCCTTAGTCTCTTAATCCATGGTGATAACCACTACCCCTTCCTAACCTCTGCAAGACACTACCATGAGAGATTCATTGGAGCACACCCCTTCTCCGACCAATGAGTTTGTCGATCTCTGAGATTTTCATATCCTCCGGTTCTACGAAAGAAAGGGATTCTCGGTCGGTGATAGGACGCCTTAAAAACAAAGTGTCCAGTCCCTTTCTCTTTGGATTAAAGAGGGAAAAAAGGATGAGGATGAAGACGACGAAGAGGAACCACCATTGAAGAAGGTAAAACATCAACTTTCCAAGGAAAAGGGAAAAGCTCCCATGTTGCATATCACTCCTGGTTTCCGTAAGCGGGGTGTTTCTTTTTCCAAGAGGGACATCATCTCCCCTCTCGTCATCGACCAAGAGTTATTGACCTAGGAACTTAAACCAATCGAGGAGACTGTCCATGCAAAGGGGGTCAGGATTCTTCACTCCATCCTCCATATGCATGGGTGGGACAAGCTCATCACAGAGCCATTTGTCATGAATGATGATGTTGTACAAGTGTTCTACTTCGGAAATTCATGTGCCCAGAGTAATAAGGAGAACATCCTTCTCTCAGACATTATTGTTAGTTGGGGGGAACACATGACCTCAAAATGTAGGATCATGGAGGGGCTTGATCTAACGAACTGAGATTTCAGTTCCTAAGAGCGGAATTCAAGCTTTTGTTAGTAAACTTTTTAATTTATGAAACACAATATGAAACTCAAACTCACTTTTCTATTGATTGATCACAAGAATTACAACCTAATATGAACACATGGTTCTAGATTCGATACATGATTCTCTCTTCTTACGCTTGTACAATATCTCTCTCTAATAGAAGCCTAAAATTGATAATCTTAGCAAAACTCAAAACTCAACACTTTAAAGGATAAAAACGAATGCTAAAATTATTTCCTAAACTAAATTATTCGAGCTTATTAGAATTCTCAAAGATACAACGATTCGCAACCATAAAATCTATTAGAATCCTACCTTCTTCCATAAAAGTTATTTGTTTCCAAACATAGGAACTGACTAATTCTTCTCTTATTTGCATGCTTAGTCCCCTTCAACTCTGTCATTCGATCCCCTTTGCGTACAATTGCTTATGTCAATCTTGTCGATCCCCTTAAGCACTATTAGCGTGTTTCTCTTCCTTGTGTAATTCTCATCTGTTCCTTTAATCGTTATCGGTGTGATCCAGGCTCCGTAAATCTTTTTCTTTTGTTCAAGATAATCCAAATACTTCCCCTTGAGCGTGATTCCAAAAGAAATTTTATTATAATCCCGCAATGTCTTACTCAAGGTAGAAATCAAATACAATAAGTGTTTGTTATGAATAAACTAAGGAGACAAGGGATAGGGACTTAGTTAGCAATTCCTATGACACAACAATTTCCCCCTTTTAATGATGACAAACTAAGAACTTTGGCATAATATAATTAAGCTATATCAAAGGGACTATGTAAATAATAGTGATAATTCTCTCTTGGACAAAGAAAAAATACCCGATAAAGTTTCCTTTATCTAACCCAAGTTCAGTTCCCCCTCAGTAAAGCAACCCGATATGCCTGATTAATTCCACATTTTGATATCATTGAAAAAGTGCAGGCTAAATATAAAGACTGGAACTAAGAATGAGATACTAAACCTGTCTCTCTAGAGGAATGGTTAAATGATATGCATAAAAAAGTCAAGTATAGAACTCGATGAAGGCACAAAGCAAGAATCAAAAAGCACCAAAACAAATTTTATATTCATATAACAAAAATACACACCTCACATAAAATTAGGAAAAATAAGCAGATTAATACTAGGAATACTAAGAGTTGGGACAACGGAACATAGTTCAAGTAGCCTTTTCCTTAGTCACTTCTTCTTCATCTTCATCGACCTCATAGTCCTATAGAGAGTGTCAGGAGACTAACACTCGAAGGTTGATCAGATTGTTTTTTACCATGTTGAGGAAATGCCTAAGCTGCCCAGAGATATCTGCAGCATTTCAAGGACCTTGATGTTTATGGCGGTTTGTTGAATCAGAGCCTTCTTTAGATCACTAGCTTTAGGGAGCTGCATGAAATCCTCTTTTTGTCCTTTCCCTTTAGTGGCTGGAGGCGGTGCATCCATACTCGGGCTCTTGAGAAGGCGGCGCATACCTTGAACCTAGATTATGTTCTCTAATGGAGTCTCCTTGACAGGGCGGTATATTCCTAAATCTATCATTATCTCTTGAACAGGTTTGGGTGAGGAAGGGAGTCGGTTTTATGTTGGCGGACTATGAGTATGAGCAGCAGGATGGTATTTGGAGTGTCAATCGTTTCTCCCTCCATATCCTACTTTATGAGACAGGCATCAACTATATTCATAGTGTCGCGCTTCTCCTAGTGCGGTATGATGTTGTGAATAAGGATGTGGTAGAGGAGCTTCTTTTGAAAGCATAGCAGATTAGTCTTCATGTCGGAAATATTTCGCATATGAAAAAGAAGTTGGAGGTTGTAGGCCTTTCCAGAAGGCTGTTCTTCTTTGGGAGCGCTTAGTAGCCCCCCTTAGTAGGGAACCCAAGCACCTTGGCCACCAACTTGGCATTAATCATGAAAGGTTCGTCACCCCAAGGAAGAAGGGTGACAGTGTAGGTTTGTTCAGGGGCTGGGGTCTTATATAGGTTTGAGTAAAACATTCTAAGCTCATCGGTTTCGACAACGAAGGGCTCCTACTCTAGCTCAACCAGCAGGTGCGCTCACAAATCTAGCATTGTGGAGGCGATGTTGAATTCCATTGAATCTACGATTTCCAAGAATCCTGCTCCGATGATGATTGGGTCTATGATAGAGCGCGTTTGGAAGTTGACATAGGCAGGTGGAAACGACATAGCAAGCGGCATAGAGACCTTAGATCCGGTGGATCCACCAGATGGGGGAATGTGAACAAGGCTTTTCGAGAAGGACGAATGTGATGGGAGGTACCTTTGGCTTTCATAGCTGCGGAGGAAGGGCCTGCTGCAAGCGACGTTTTGCATGACTTGTGAGACATGCTATATTGATTGTTGAGAATATGACTGGGTTTGGGCGACTTATTCCCTTCACTAATTGCCAAATCATTGTTGGTGGTCGATTGTTTGACCCCAGTATTGGTTAGATTGATCACCTCTCGTTTATTGGAATCGTTGGCTTCAGATTGCAATGCTTTTTTGTATAGGGTTAAGGTTTTCTCAGAGTTGGTGGGAGATTTAGGCTTGGTGGGGGCAGGAGGAGGAGAAATAGCCTTGTAGATGAAGGTTGAGCAGAGACTGCGTTTTGGTGGTGGTAATGGAAGGGGATGCAGTTTGAGGAGCCGCTAGAGAGATGATAGGAGAAGGGTCTTTTTCTTTAGCTTAAGCTTCTTTCTGGGTTTGGGCTTCTTGCATCCTTGTCTTGAATGCAAGAAATTCAACGTATTTTGCACCCTCAATGGATTGGGTGATCTGGTTAGTGTTTGAGTAGCTTGCCATTGTTGTGAGTAGGGACTTGAGAGAGTGTGGAATTTAAGGTAGTGAGATGGGAGATGAGGGTGAAGGTGTGGTAATTTGAAGTCAGGGGGGAGACTTGAGAGATTTTAGTGAAAGCCTGAAGAACACGGTAAAAGTGTCGGTGAAGGGGATGGGATTATTATCTAAGCAGCTTCAACGGTCACAAACTTCAACGGTCACAGAACAAATCTTGGCAATTATCTCTTGGGAACATAGTATCTAGAACGGTTATATTATGACAACTAGGAAAGGAACTCTAATGGGCGACACATTAATTCCGCTAATAAATAGCCGTTATTAACATCGGTTCCTAACATACATGGTCAGTTCCATAAAACAGATCGGTCCCCGTAAAACAAGCACTTAGTTCCTATCAAATCTGACTATACTTATTCAAATCGATACTGGAATAGCAGTTAAACTCGGTTCCCAAATGCAGTGATATAAGCAGAGCGACATATGCATACATTTAAATATTGAAGGGATAGAGGCACTCAAGCAATAAGTACATATATATATGCAATTAAAATAAGGGAAGGCAATTTCTCATCTAAGTGATTATTCAAAGGTGTGAACTAACAGTCACAGGGAACAAAACATAAAGATCGAGCTGACAGACTAGCTTATAAGCACGAATAATATCTGGAGGGGATTTTTGATATGTTAACAAGATATCATCGCCTTTATTTTTCATGCTTTAAAGAGAGAGTACATAAAGGTTCATAAATCATCATGCAAGAGGGCAATTCAACGTAGTATTGAACAAGGCATTTCTAATAGCATCATAAAGACCATACGAGAGACAAATACCCCTATGGACATAGGCATTACAGGTAAGTAACTCAGTCCTACGTTCCAAAGCATAAAAGTAGCAAACAATTCGTAATGAATATAGAGGAAGCTTACAAGGAGGGGGTTGCTCAATTGAAGGGAATCATTCACAGGAGAAGCCTTCGGTTGATGAATGTTTCTTTGTTCAGGGCCATGGTGAAAATATCATCTATTCGATACTCAGTCCGACAGTGAGTGAGATCAATGTTCTTCTTCTCCACATGATCACAGAGATAGTGATGACGAAAGTCAATGTGATTTTTCCGCGAGTGATGAACAAAGTTCTTGGAAAAATTGATTGTGCCGATTTATCACACCTTATCTCCAAGGTGCCCTTTGAAATTCCAAAATCTTAGAGTTGTTGCTTAAGCCATAAAAGTTGAGTGCAACATGATACAGCTGCTATATACTTGCTTTGATGGTTAACAAGGCGATGGAGTTTTTCTTCTTGGAGCCCCAAGATACGAGGCAGGGGCCTAAGAGCTGAGCCATTACGGAGGTTGTCAGTTCCCTTCAAGTAGCAAAATACTCGCTTTATGTTGGCATCATGTGACTCTCTTGGATCGGATTCATATCCGCCACAGATCCTTACGGCAAAGACAATACCTGGTCTAGAGGCAGTCAAAGACATAACAAAACATATCACGCCTTTGTAGGTAGTCTCGTTGGTTAGAGGACCATTTAGCTCAGTGTTTGTGCAGACGGAAGTAATAGCGGATTCACGAGTCAATATCATACTTCTTTAATATCACCCTCTATTATTTTTGTTGATGATTTGTTTCCCTTCATACTTTTGCACAACTTGCAAACCTAGAAAGAAGTTTAGTTCCCATATCATGCTCATGTTAAACTTGTTGCTCATGACGTCTTTGAACTTTTCCACTAGCAACATGTTAGTGAAACCAAAAATGATGCCATCTACATATACATGAAAATCTCGGATGTCACTTTCAAGTTCCTAAATGAAGAGTGTCTTGTCTATTATCCTCCTTCAATAGTTATTGGCTAGAAAGAACTCGGAGAGACAATCATACCAGGCTCTTGGAGCTTGTGTTAGGCGATACATTGCCTTATCAAGGAAATAGACATGATCTAGATGTTGAGCATCTTCAAAGTCAGGGGGTTGTTTAACATACACTTCCTCATTTAGATGACCATGCAGAAATGTAGTCTTAAAGTCCATCTAAAATAGCTTGAAATCCTTGTGAAAGGCAAACGCAACCAACAGACGTATGGAGTCAAGACGAGCTATTGGAACATAGGTCTCATCATAATCAATCCCTTATTGCTGGTTGTACCTCTAAGCAATTAATTGAGCCTTGTTCCTTATCACACCACCTGAATCATCTAACTTATTATTGAAAACCATGCGAGTTTCGATGATGATTCGTTCAGAGGGCTTGGGAACCATCTGCCAGACTTTGTTTCTATCAAATTCACGATGTTCTTCTTTCTTAGCAACAACCCAATCAGGATCAACGATGGCTTCCTTGATTTTCTTGGGTCAAGGAGAGAAAAAAAGGCACTAAAGGCACATAGATTGGTCACGAAAGAGTGGGTTTAAAAACTAGAGTCAAAGGGCGTTAGGATATTTGAAGGAGGATGAGTGCCCTTTTGCTGAAAGGCACGAGCTGTAGGAGCTATTGAAGATGAAGTGATTTATGTAAGATAGTTGTTGATCCCATCTTGTTCATTCGTATCGCTATCAATATCAGTGGTCAACGGCTGAGGCGATAAAGGTTGGAGCAAGAGGATTTCAGCTTGAGGGCTTTCTTACCTTGGTATTTCTTAAGCAGCTATATCAGGAAAGGATTCTGAGAGAGTGTGCTTGAGGAGGAGATAGATAATTAATCAAAGATAACGTGTATACTTTTTGTTGTTTTGAGCTAGAGTGTGTAACTACCTATCTCAATCATTTCGCTTGTTTTGATGATTAAAAAGTATAAGTATTTGATATCCATTGTGTGTGATAAGCTTTCCAAGAATAGCTCAAGGAGATAGGAGAATAGCTTTGACACAAGCAGGCTAGCTTAGACTATGCAGAGACTAGCTTGAAGCCTAATGGGGAAAGCGAGTCTCGCCAAGGCAGTATTGAAGAAATAAAAGAAGAAAATAAAGACCCAGGTAATGAGTTGTGAAGATGGAAGGACTACCTAAAGCAAAGAGAGTCGCTTCGAACTAGTGGATCGCGCTCAAACTCGGAGATAGTGTACAAGTGATCAAGTGCCAAAGAGAGAGTCCTATGGAGGATTCCTACACCAGCTCATAGAGAACTTGGGCATAGTGAAGGGAAAGCCGAGAAACTAACAATACGGAATGTGCGATTTCAACCTATGGATAGTGATGAACGGTGACTGCCAAGATGGACAAATTAAGGACGGGAAAATGGTGTGGAGATGATTTCCAACGTGGACAAAATTGTTACTCAAGAGAAGAAGCACAAATGCTTGTGAAATCATTGATGCGCTTCAAGGAAAGATCGGTCACACAGATTGCCAACGTGGACTTCATCTTTACCTGGAGAAAAAGTTTAGAAATGCTATAAATCTGGGTAATAGGTGATGTTAGGCACACGAGGTGAGAAGAGAAAATGAGAGATAAAGGCTTTAGAGAGAAATCTAGAGAGATGAGTGCTGAGGGCAAACCTCCCTTGTTGATAGAATAAAGCGAGAGAGAATTGGTAAGAGTGTTAGCTAGAGGAAAGATACTCTTAGCCAAGGTCGTGTGAGGTTAGTGTGTTGTCTAAATCACCTTGAGAGTGGAAAGGATCACTTATATTGAGCTGAACATAGATGGTGTTGAGAGAGAGTGTTACGAATTGTTGTAATTACTCTTGATTAATATAATCTAATTAGTGGTGAGTTTTATCCCAAGTTTAGTAAAAGTTTAGGGTTCTCACCTTGGAATAATCTATACATTTGAGCCAAACATATCATCTAGCAAGTTTAAGTTCAAAGAATTGTATATAATCTCGCCTTCTGCAACTCTGACACACTAGCTTACTAGCTTGTTTTGTTTATCTTGGAGATTAGACTAGCTGAAACGTGTTTTCAACTTTCATATCTTTTAAACACTTAAGTGAGTTGATCGAGATACTCTTTTATTAGTCTTATCCTATCAAAGTTACTTGATTCGTTCGTATGGAGAAAGGAAAAAACCTACAATTGGTATTAGAGCTTTGAACGCTCATTTGCCTTGATTCCTACTCGCTAGTCTGAATCATAGGCAACGATATAAATGTTTTCAATACAGGAATCTCTTTAGCTAAGCATCATATGTCAGCTGAGGATGTACTAGACTGGTGGCTAACTATGACTAGAAATTATATCTGTTAGTTTATGCCTGCTTAGCTTAAATACTGCTCTTGTTTTGATGATAATAAACACAACATTTGATGTTTCTTATGTGTGATGAGCTCTACAAGTATAGATTTAATAGTAAAGAGTAGATTTGACACAAACTATAAAGCTAGAGAGTAGCTTTGTGCCTTGCAAAGATAGCGAGTCTCGCTATGGTAGTTGAGACTAAACTAGAAGAAATGAATCAACCCAAAAGTGAAGACTGTTGAAGGCGAAGGACTAGGGAAGTGCGTAGAGAGTTGCTGCGAGCTAGTAAATTCTTTCCTTCAACACAAGTGAAGTGAAGCACGTCTAAGGTGAAAATCCTTCACAAGTGTGTAGAGTATTCGGGCCAGGCGAGGATAGTCGAGAAGCTTAGTTGGAGGATGTGTTATTCCAGCATATGGAGAGCGAGGGATGCGGATTCCCAAGCTGGACGAATAGGAAGTGTGAGGAATGGTGTGGAGCAGATTGCCAGCATGAACAAAGTTTGTTACAAAGGTTGCTGCTCAAGAAAAGAAGAAATGCGTGTGGAATTTTGGTGAAGATACTTGGTGGAGTGGTCACAAAGATTGTCAACGTGGCGATCTTCTTCGTTGCAATATTGTATAGGTTTTCCTTACTTGGGGAATAAGTTTAAAATTCTATAAATAGGTTTTATAGGAGAATTGTTAGTACACCAAATTGAGACCCTCATTTGGAAAGAAACAGTCTAGCTCGCTTAGGAGAAGCAACCCATGGGAAAAACACAAAAGTATTCGAAAAACCTGGAAGTTACTATAGTTGAGCGTTTAGGAAAAACACAACAGGACAAGAAAGCTAGGAGGTGAGTAAGATTGAGTGTTTAGGGTGAGAAGCTAGTGATATCTAAGGGAGCGAGTGTGTCAATTCACATTATGAGCAACAATAGAAGGAAACCTTGTATAGAGCTGAAGAGCAATTGTATTGAGTGTAGAGTTGTAACTGACTGTAATTCTCTGTTTGATATAATCAATATATTGGGGAGTTTCATCCCGGGTTTGAGTTTATCCAAGGGTTCTCACCTTACAAAATATTTGTGCATATTGAGCTGATTTTCTATCTAACAATTAAAATTTCCTATCGTGGCAAATCCTTTACTTCCGCGTTTATAAAATACTCGTTTTGTAGCGAGTTATGTTTAAAAAACGGACGTAGGCTCGCTTCAACATGTTTTTATTTTCCGCATCCTTTAAACACTTTAGCTAGTCTTTCGAGCTACTCTTTTATAAGATCTAGTCCATTTAAGCTACTCTATTCTATCCATAGAGCAACTCATTCCTATATTAACTCGCTGAATTCGATCCTTGTCCACGAGCTTTGTAGCTACTTGTATTTCAGCTATAAGATTAAGTGTGACATTATTTTCACTATCTTTTATCACACTTAAAGCTAGTCTTGTACGGATCCTACATAAACCCACAATTGGTATCAGAGCTCAGGTTGCTCATATGAATTGATTGTGACTTGCTATATATATCATATATATTGCTTTGAAGTTTGAATCATGAAGGACAAGAAATATGCTACCATGATGAGACTTGTTCAGAACTACTTCAAGGAACAAAGAAATCCAAACAAAGCAAAACAGCCGGCTAATCGACGGAAGAAAGCCAAAGGTTTTCAAAATAATGATTCAACATCTCGCTCTCACTCAAGTTTGTCCTGCTTAATGGCGGCAGAAGGTCCAAGAACACAACATTGGAGATAAAGGTAAGAGTAGATGGTACCTAGACAGTAGGTGATCTTGTCACACGATAGGGGACTCTTCTCTTCTACTCTCACTTCATGCTAAAAATGGAGGTAACGTATCCTTTGGACATAAGAAACAAGGTATAATCGTTGCTAGTGGTAGTGCTCATCTCACTAGTGCTATGAAAGTGCATAATGTTAAAGTTGATGATAATATCAAACTTGACCTTCTTAGCGTAGCACCTTTATGTGACCAAGGAGGAAATGAGGTTACATTTAACACAATGTCTTGTAATTTAAAAAAATCAAACCAAAAGATCTTATTAAAAGGAAAGCTAGTTGGCAATACATATCTCTTTGATTATAATATCTCCACAATTAGATAAATGTGCCTTGCCACCCTCCAAGAGCAGTCCAATCTATGGCATCGGCGATTGGGACACGTTAGTCTATACTTGTTACACAAGCTCCAATCCAAAGGTCTTGTGCATGGTCTTCCCCGAATCCAGACAGAATCAATGACCTCCTATGCAGAGTTTTCCATGTCCAAAAGATACCATTTGCTCTTTCCCTCAGAAAAAGGTGGTGTCCAACCAAGCACCTCTCGAGCTTATACACATTGATTTGTGTGGACCTATGTGAACACAGAGTAATGTAGGTAATAAATACATCTTTGTTCTCGTTGATGACTTTTCTCGGTTCACCTGGAATCTCTTACTTAAGAGTAAAAATGAGGCATTTGCTGGTTTTCATGACATAGATACTCATTTGGAAAGTAATCTAGGACTCCCTATTAGAACGATTCGATTAGATAATGGGACTGATGTGGGTTTGATGAGGGATAGGATCAAGATAAAAAAGCTAGTGTAACAAGATATGTATGCGAATGTTACACTACACTATAATCAATGAATAAAAGGTACAAAGCTAGTATTTAAAGACTAGCTCTCAACAAAGCGAGTATAGATATGAGTGAATCGCATGTTGAAAAAATTTATAGAGTAGCTTAGAATTGACTAGCCTCTAGAGAAGAGTAGCTCGATTGTCTAGATTTAGTATTTAAGAAATGCGGAAGTTTAAAACACTTTAAGCGAGTCTTTTCCCTTTAAGTAAGCATTGCACGCTAGAAAGCGAGTATGCCATAGTTGCGGAATAACAAGGGAAAATGACAATATGAATCTTAGATTGTTAGATGAAAGATTTAACTCAATATGCACAAAGAGACTTTGTTAAGGTGAGAACCCTTGGCAATAATACATGCCCGGTATGAAACTCACCAATAGATTGAATATAATGAACAAAGAATTACAAGGACTTATAACTCTCATCTCACTACACTCGCGTTCAGGTCACTTATAATGTTTGAACTCTCAAGTTGCAAAGACGACACTTGCTCCCTCAGAGACACCAGTTATGCCCCAAACACTCAACCCTAATAACCTCCCTGCTTTCAGTCCTTTTGCATTCCTCTAAGACACTCAACGTACTAATTCCCAAGCCTTCATGATCCGGTTATGTTTGTGCTAGCTAGACTTTCTCTCCCTCTCGACGTTTCCCAAGGTCGTGAAAATACATACAACTACTATACTTATTTATAGAAATCCTAAACTTCTTCCCCAAGTTAGAAAACTCTATACAATATTGTAATAAAGGAGATTGCCACCTTGGAAATCCGTGTGACTATTCTCCGGATAGCTCTTCCAGAAATTTCTCCTTTTTCTTGAGAAACAAACTTGTAACAAACTCTTCCACGCTGGAGATCCGCTTCCACCCTACTCCGCTTCAACTTGTCCACGCTGGCGATCCACGCTCCTCACTCTCCATAGGTAGAAACACATTATCCTATCCTGATATTCACGTCTTTCCCATCATCTGGCACAAATACCCTACGTGTTGGTGCAGCCTAAGCCACCTGGGAAGTTTTCCTTCTCTTCAAATCTTCTATCGTTGAAGCACTGGAAAAACTAGTTGGCAACGACTCTCGTTGTCAGTCCACTAGTCTTAGTCTTCAACTCTTCGTCACATCTTCACTTTAGAATTGTGATTCATCATCTTTGAGTTGGTTGAGACTGCCTTTCCTATATCTTCTATGTTCGTAACACTCAAATCTATTATCTTGCTTCTTCGCTTGGTCAAAGAAAATCTCTTGGCTTCTGAATCTACTCCTGTAATTCTTAGAAATTTACAAGATAGATCAAATGGAGTATTTAACATCATCAAAACAAAGGAAGTTATTAGTCTGAGCAAGCTCAAACTAACAAGTTCCCCCTTTTGATGATGACAAACACTTAAACAGTGTAAGAACATCTATTTCAAAACATACTCAGTTAAGCTATAAGATATACAATGAAGCTTAAATGGATACTAAACAGATTAAACAAATCTTCTCACAATCTCGCTACAGCCACATTGTGAGTGTACCTTTATTCCCCCTTAGACCAAGACGGTCTAACTTCTTTCCAATTAGTTGAATAGATTTACCTGCTTTTTCTTTCCCCTTTTGACATCATCAAATATGCAATACAACTTATGCAAAGGGAACTAATAATGGAAAGGAAACTAGCTTAACTCAATCAGGCAAGTAAATCCGGAGATTCTGTGCAATCAAAGAAGTTGTAACCATGTAGAACAATTAGAGATTAGAGAAACAAAATGCAAATTGTTTATCATTAAAAACATACACTGTGATTAGATGTGGGTGTCCTAGAGTAGATAGTTAACACTATTAAACACGCAAAAAGGCACACAAAGAGAAGCAAATACACACAAGAAAAGACAACCTAATCAACACGCTTGCGAGCAATAGCCACTAATTTGTGAGTGATACTCCTCTGTTCTTCTTGTCGTTTAGTGAGTATATGGAAGTGGTAATGAATCTCAATAAGACGCTTCTCAACAATGCATGCAATGATTGTATATTTGTGACAATACTGGATGAAGACTCGCTGGAAACGACTATGGTTGGTTCTCGAGATTGTGTACAAGAAGAGCTGGAAGCAGGTAATAGAGTCTTGGAAGGCCTCGCAACAAGATCGACAACATTTTCCAAAGTAAGAATATCATTGAAGCTAGTATTAGTCACTGGCATGTACATACTCTCATTCTTCAACATGCGAGCTATGATGTGTGGAAAGGGAAAGGGGATGCCGTGGTGATCTCTAGATGCAACTAAGCGCGAGAACATAATCTGGACAGTGTTCACCAGTTCTCCATTAATGCATTGAGCCATAATACAACAGTCAAAGATGGTCTCCTGGTCTAGACCTGTATTTTACGGCGTGATGTTCTACACAATGAAATGATGAAACAGTCGCTTTGACGTAGAATGGTGCTCAACCTTTAGTGTTGCTGGAACATTCTTGCCAAACACAACTTCCTTGATCTTGGTTGAACCGCTTGGATAGTTTTTCTTCTATAAGCGGCCAAATACCACTAAAGATCCATCCGGTCCTGGCTCTTGACCGATTGCCCGTGGTTGATCTTTTAATTTGAAGTTTTCCTTCACATAGTTTATCCAGACAAAAGAAAGTGTAGGCGGCTCACCAGTGGAAGAAGTAGAACTTGGAGGCGAGAGTAGAATTGACGGACCAAATAAAAATCAGCTTTTCTCAGTTCTGTTTCAAACCTATCCCATCCTTGTAGCTTGAGCGGCTGTCTAAATCTTTCTAGCCTGGAAGATTGCTCAATTGCTTGCAGGATTTCTGGGGGTACGATTGATGGTGCGAGAATTTCCCTCTTCGTAATAGCAAGAGGAAAAGGAGGGAAATTAGTACAGAGTACCTTAGGCTCTTTTCTCGACCTCTTCTTACTTTGCTGCTTTATCTCCTTCTTCACTGTCTTTGGAGGAGTGGATTCGGGGCTTCCTTCCTCCAACAAAACTGGTTCTTACTCAATTTCTTCTAATTTGTGCTTCCCGATCGCTTTAGACTCACTCTTTGCTTCAATATACAATTTGTGTTGAGCTGGAGCAAGGACATCTTCTTCCCCGTCTTGAAACGAGGCAGTAACAGATGGAGACGGTTTTGAGAGGATGAGATAAACTTCTCAATACCTGGTTTAGCAGGGGTTAAGAAGGCTTCAGGCTAAATCTTCTCAGTGTATGTAATCACTTGCCCAATGATATCCCCTAGCTCTATAAGTAGAATAATTTCCTTTCTTGAGGCAGAAGCTTGTGTCTCACCAGTCTCTAGAATCGCTAATTCGCTTGTAGCAACTTTTTCTAGAGACAGCGAAGGAGGCGGTGAAGGAGAAGAGGTTGTAACCTTCTTGGGGGTTACTAGCGATTCTGTAGTGGCCTGAGAAGTTAGTTGCCTGTGCTGCACAATCGCTGAAATGTCCTCATGTCTCAGTTGAGAAAATTCCTCACGAAGTTGTTCCTTTGAGAGACCGGAAGGGGTGATGTATCACAGCGAGTGTAGCGAGAGGGATGTGAGCAATTTGTAGGAAGAGAGAGAATATCGTAATCATGGTAAAATTGATTTGAAGTGAATAATAATGTTTAAATAGACTCCATTTCCTTCTTGTGTAAGCTTCGTATCAATCTTGAAATATCGCAACGGCTATACTGGCAACGGCTAGAACCAACGGTTATATTCTGAACGGCTAGTATCACTGAGTTGTGTAACAGCTACATGCAAACTTGCTTTGTCTGGAATTCATTTATGCATTACAAGTGGCACTGCAAGAGACTCGCTGGAGCAACCTTAGATAAGTCACTGGCAGCTAATATGATGCGTTATGATGTCTCATTAAGCAAACCCTCTGTGCTAAGCAAACCCTGATAACGACTCATACTGCCTGAAAGAGACTCTTACCCAGCGCTTGATCATGCAAAGGAGCGCAAAGCAAGTGTATATATGCACCCAATGTGACATTTAAGCATGCAAAAAGATTAACAGGAAATGCACATTTCATAACATGATACAATACACACTCGCACTCAATTTTAATGAATATATAACGTATGTGCACGATATGGGTAACTAGCTTTTACACGAAAATGAATACTTCCCTTGTGGAGTTTAATCATGGGTAAGGAAGTGTTACATTAATGTTAGGCTTGTGACATTGTAGGAATGGACCATTTCTTAGGCTTGTAATAGGCTAGAAGATGATCACCATTCTCTATTTAGGGCACATAAGAAGAGCATGAAATTTGTTAAGACTATAAGCAATAGCTTTCATACAATATACTACCTTACCTAGATTGGTTTGTGTAAAGATAAGCATGAAAATGAAGCAAGCAAGCAACACAATCCAACTAATGTTCCCAAAGTAGAATTATAAAGCATAATTCATAGTCAACGTATAGAGGAAAATAAAGTGCATCTCTTGTTCTTCTAATGAGGTAAGAAGGAAAACTGAAGAAGCTAAAGGGTTATACAGATATCCAAGTAAAGTGTCCTTAAAGAGATGACTTGCAGCTTTGGCTCTTCTAGAAGTATTAGTATAGTTCAGCGAGTATAGAAATAATGTTGCTTGAGTTCTTCAAAGACTCTCTTGAACTATCTGAATCTCACTTTGAATGAATATATATAGCTTTATGATCAAATGAGACTCATTGTGCCAGAGACTAATACTTTACCACATGATATACATCTCTTGTATGATAAGAGTGAAATAGATGTAAATTAGCACACGCTTGATTTTGTCAAATAAGCACTGAAGAAGATAGCGATACTCCTTATCTTGTTAAGCATGATAGTAGCTTTAGATAATCCATTCACCTTCTACTCTCTACCCTTTCCTCAAAAATCAAATCAAGTAGTGTGTTCCCAACGATTTGTTCACTTCGTACGAATTTTAGCACTAGTGATTCCATAACTAAGAGGTAGAACTTTCATCTTCATAGTTCTGGGAACTCGCTCTAAGTAGTCATCATGACAAAGACATGGCACAGGTTGAGTTTTACCTACGTGTGGCATAGGTAACAATCACAGTGCTCCTGGTTGTTCGTATTTAACTTGTAAAGGCTTCATACTAGCAGGCAGACTCTTAGATGACTCGCTCGAAGCAAACTTGTCTATCTCTAGACTTGCTTGAATGAGTGTATCCTCGGTTATAGTCGTATTAGACTGAGAGGAAACAACATCACTCAAATCAATCTTGTCCTCAGATAGACTCGCTTCATCGAGTACACCCATATATATAGATAGAGAGGGTGTAGGAGGGATAGCCAGTAAAGGTTCTGGGACAGAGACTATATCCTGGTTGTTCGTATTTAACTTGTAAAGGCTTTGTGTCCTTTGGATCTCTCTGGTAGTCTTTGTCCCGTTTGGTAGTTATACCAAATTTCTTCTTAAAGAACCTTTTGATGAGCATGACATCATCGCCACTTCTTGGTCATCTTCACTCTTGTACTTATCATTCTCCTCGACCTTTTGAAGCACGCAAGTGAGCTTTTGAGCGACTCCTTAGGATTCTCTAGATGCTAATGACTCTTTTTGATCTTCAGCTTCTTGAACTTATAGTTTTCCAGCAAGTACATATACATGAATAGCTTTCATTTCTTTAGTAATTAACATTATCCATTTAGTTGTGTCGAATTTAGCATTAACACCATGGATAAAAGCAAGTGTAAGTTCCCAGGGTTCTACCTTTTGTCCCGCTAGGGAACTCATATCACATAATACCTAGAATCGGGAATGATAGTCCGATACACACTCGCTTTCTCCCATCTTAAACGAATCGAAGCCCCTTTGGAGCTCAAATCGACGATTGTTCTTCATATCCTCGTTGTCGTTGTGCATATCAATAATAGCTTCCCACATGAGCTTGGCAGTGAATAGAGACATGATCTTGTCGATGTCTTTTAGAGAGAGAGCTTTGTGGATGAGTTTCTTTGCTTTGGCATTCTTCTCGAGCGTAGCATACTAACTTGGTCCCCATTTATAAGTGTAGGTTTCATCCTTGAGCTTATTTTCACCTTTCTCTATGATCCTCCAACATTGATAGTCCATTTGATGGATTTAGTTTTTAGTCATTGTGAACCACCATTCTAGTTCACCCTCAGCTAATGTAAATAGCTTAGCTAAAGATATCCCTAGGTTGAACGAGTGTTTTTTATTGCCCATGACATCAAACTATAGAGTAGGAATCAATCTGTTTAAGATATAAGCAACATGTGCTCTGATAACATTTGTGGGTTTGACGAGGGTAGGTTCGAGATAAAAAGCTAGTGTAACAAGATATGTATGTGAATGTTACACTTACTCTATAATCAATTAATAAAACCTACAAAGCTAGTATTCAAAGAATATCTCTCAACAAAGCGAGAGTATAGATATGAGTGAATTGTGAAAACCATTATAGAGTATCTTAGAATCGACTAGCTCTTAGAGAAGAGTAACTCGATTGACTAGCTATTAGAGAAGAGTAGCTCGATTGACTAGCTTTGGTGTTTATGAAATGTGGATGTTTGAAACACTTTAGGCGAGTATTTTCCCTTTAAGTAAGCACTGCACGCTAGAAAGCGAGTATGTTATAGTTGCGGAATAACAAGGCAAAACCACAATATGAATCTTAGATTGTTTGATGAAAGATTCAGCTCAATATTCACAGAGAGACATTGTTAAGGTGAGAACCCTTGCCAATAACACATGCCCAGGATAAAACTCACCAATAGATTGAATATAATGAACAAATAATTACAAGGCTTTATACTCGCGTTCAGATCACTTACAACGTTTGCACTCTCAAGTTGTAAAGACGAAACTCACTCCTTCAGAGATCACCAACTATTCCCCCAAACACTCAACCCTACTAACCTCCCAGTTTTCATTTCTTTTCTCCAAGACACTCAACATACTAACTCCCAAGCTTTCACGATCCTATTATGTTTGTGCTAGGTAGACTTTCTCTCCCACTCGAGGTTTACCAAGCTGGTTCAAATACATACAACTATTACACCTACTTATAGAAAACCTAAACTTCTTCCCCAAGTTATAGAACTCTATACAATATTGTAATAAAATAGATTGCCACATTGGCAATCCGTGTGACTATTCTCCGGATAGCTCCTTAAAGATTTCTCCTTTTTCTTGACCAACAAATATGTAACAAACTCTGCCACGCTGGCGATTCCCGTCCACACCACTCTGCTTCAACTTTTCCACGCCGGTGATCCATGCTCCTCACTCTCAATAGGTAGAAACACATTCGCCTATCCTGAGCTTCATGTCTTTCCATTCATCTGGCATTAATACTCTATGCGTTGGTGCAGCCCAAGCAACCTAAGCAATTTTCCTTCCCTTCAAATCTTCTATCGTTCAAGCACTGAGAAAACTAGCTTGCAGCGACTCTCCTTGTCACTCCACTAGTCTTATTCTTCAACTCTTCTTCACATCTTCACTTCAGAATTGTGATTCAACATCTTTGGGTTGGTTGAGACTGTCTTTGCTTTATCTTCTATCTTCGCAAGGCTCAAGGCTAGTCTCTAGCTTGTTCACTTGGTCAAAGTAACTCTCTTGGCTTCTTAAGCTACTCCTGTAAGGCTTAGAAAACATAACATAGATCAAATGGAGTGTTTATCATCATCAAAACAAATGAAGTTATTAGTCTGAGCAAGCTTAAACTAACAACTAAGTTTAAGAATAACCAGTTTCTCGCATTTCGTAGAAGTAAAGGGGTTGAGAATAATGTCTCATCTCCTTATAATCCATAAAAAAAATGGTGTGGTTTAGCTAAGAATAGGAACCTAGTAGAAATGGCTAGAACTATGTTATTATCCAACAGTTTACAAACAAGCTATTGGGCTCAAGTTGTGAGTACAACTAGTTACATTATTAATCCAATAATTCTTAGACCCTTTCTTGATAAAACTCCCTATGAGTTGCTTAAGGGGCGAACACCTAATATCTCACATCTAAGGGTGTTCGGATGTCAATGTTTTGTTCACAACAATGGAAGGGACTATTTGGGCAAGTTTGATGCCGGGAATAATGAGGTTGTATTCTTAGGCTATGCACCGCCCTGCAAAGCATACAGAGTTCTCAACAAGAAAACCATGAATATTGAAGAAGAATCCATGTTAGGTTCGATGAGGGGAATGTTGATACTAGTACAGTCATGAGAGGATGATAATACCAATCTTCCTCCAAGTAATGATGTCGTTCCAATAGTCACTGAAGAGACATCAAGTCCAGAATCTCCTTCTACCGATACATCTAATGAGGCTCCCTTGCCAGCGAATCTAGAAGACTTTCAAGTGAGTCCAGCAGATTTCGTTTAAAGCTCGCATGCCACTCAAAGAAAGACCATTACTCTCACTCTTCTTGACTCTACTCAAATTGAAGTGATAAACTATCAACAAAAGAAGGATCATCCAGTGACAAATATCATATCCTCATTTGATTCAGATACGCAGACTCACTCTAGTTCCCAATGCCATTTTTCTAGTTGTGCCATTTTATCACTTTAGGAACCCAAAAATATCAATCAAGAGCTTCTTGGTCCGGATTGGGTGATCGCAATGCAAGAAGATCTTGAAGATTTTAAGCGAAATGAGGTATGGTGTCTCATACCTAGACCAGTCGACAGAACTGTAATAGGGACTTGTTAGGTATACAGAAATAACCTAGATGATACTGGAGAGGTGGTGTGCAACAAGGATAGACTACTAGCTCAAGCTTATAACCAACATGAAGGTATTGATTATGATGAAACATATGCTCCTGTTGCTAGACCTTAAGCTATTCGTTTGTTAATTGTATATGCCGACCATAAGGAATTGATGTTGTTCCAAATGGACGTTAAGACTGACTTCCTTAATACTAAGTTGAATGAGGAAGTTTATGTGAAGCATCCACAAAGGTTTAAAGATCCAGATCATCCTGAGCTTGTCTATGTGCTTGATAAAGCACTCTATGGACTAAACAAACACCTCGTGTTTGGTATCGGTGTTTGCCTGGTTACCTCCTCAAAAAAATTACAGGCAAGGACTTGTTGACAAGACCGTTGTTAATTAGATAGGTAAAAGGTTATGTGATGATTGTCAAAATTCATGTTGGTGACATTATTTTTGGCTCCAGTAACCTGCAGCTAGTTGAAGATTTCAAGAATACAATGAGGTCAAAGTTTAGCATGAGCATAATAAATCAACATAAAAAGGATATTCAACTTCACCAAAAAAAGTATATAAAGGAATTCTAAAGAGGTATGATATGGATAATAATAAGTCGCTGCCAACCCCTTTTTCAAACACCACTAAGCTAGATGTTTGTCTTGATAGTGCCAAGGTGGATGCAACTCTTTACAGGGATATGGTAGCATCTCTTATGTTCCTCACTGTGTCTAGACCTGACATAATATTTGCAGTGGGTGTGTGTGCTCGTGCACAATCAGATCCAAGGGCTTCCCATCTTGGGAATGTCAAGCAAGTCTTCCAGAATTTAAGAAGGGACTCCAGATTTGTGTCTTTTGTATCCCAGTGGTAGTAAGTTTTCTATTATTGCTTATACCAACGCAGACTACGCAGGTTATTTGGTGGATAGGAAACGTACCAGTGGTATGGATTTGTATCAAGGTCCTTGACTTGTGTCTGGGGGCTCGAAGAAACAAAATTCCATAGCCATGTCTACCACAGAAGCAGAGTGCATCACGGCAGCAGCTTGTTGTTCTCAATTGTTATGGTTCAAAATAGGTGTTCGCCAACTATGGTGTCCCTTTAGGTACTCTACAGATTCTCTTTGACAATACAAGCATTATTAATATTTTTGATAATTCAGGTCATCACTCTCGCTCTAAGTACATAGATGTCCACCATCATTTTCTTCTTGATCATGTTGAACATAAGAGGGTGAAGCTTACTCATGTACCAATAGAGAGTCAACTTGTCGATATCTTTACTAAAGCACTAAAGCGGGTACCTTTCTTGAATCTAAGGCTTCAATTGTGCTGAATTCCTATCAATTAGACCATTTGTCCATTCGATGTAAGTTCCACTTTACTGACTATGTTTACACAGTTTATTTTGTCTTTGGAAACCTAGGATGAGGTGCGCTTTCATGATCTTTTCCTGTTAAACTTGCTATATCTAACAAGATCTGATTAGCTTGATGAGTATATTGATGCAAGCATGTTACTATCTTCTGTATCATTGCATGCTCTACTTTACCTCTTCTGAAAGTGGTTATCGTCTTCATGCCTTATTATATGCCTAAGAAATGATCCACTTCTGAGTGTCCATAAACTGATTTTAATGTCACTTCCTGATTCCCTTGATAAACTCCATAACAGAAAGTGTACATTATTTTGGAAAAAATCCAGTATCATATATATGCACATGATTATTACATGCTTTATCTGAGTGTGAGTGACCCCCTTATATGTTCATCATATCCCTCATAGTTGCGCTTTGATATTCATGCTAAGCTATTGTATCACATCTCAAGCATGATCGAACTTCTTCTAGTATAATTACTTAAGCGCCAATTGATCAAAGCGAGTGAAGAATGAACTACATCAAATCCCAGCACATCTATCTAAATCCAGTGCTAATCAAATGAGTTGAAATATGAAGTCAATACATAACAGCGATATCTTGTCTAGTCTCGCTTCAAGTATATTAGCTCGAGACTAGTGCTACGCCACTCTTTATAATTTTGCACTAAGACAAGAAAAGACACTAGAAACATAAATCAAGTCTTTTGGTAAAAGCTGGTGAACATACTATTAAAGAAGGTGATTTGAGTTTATACTCTTTTTGCTTTCTGAATATTATTCGCGTGACTATCTAATAGACTTGCTAGGATTCCATCTAAAAAAGGTATGAGGTTTATTATACATATTTAAGTATGCCTTTTATTGATTTTAGTGACTTGAGTGCCTCATGGTTATTGTCTCGCTTACTTGCTCATTGAATGATCATGCATGTTTTCGGAGTTAAGCGTGACTGAGTACCTCAGTTTTAGTTTCCTTTGATAAATTATCTATGGCTTTTTGATGATGACAAAAGGGGGAAGAAAAAGGTTTGGGAAGGTGAAGGATTGAGGTAGAATACTCTTTATGTTGTCGACGTTGGGCAGAATTTAGACCAGCTTGGTCTAAGGGGAAATAGATTTATACTTGCTAAGTGCCTTTAGCAAAATTTTGAGCAGATTTGGTCAATCTATCAAGTATCAGTTTAAGTGACATTTCATATCTTATAGCATAACTGAGTACGTTTGGAAATATATGTGCTTACAGTGTTTAACTGTTTTTCTTCATCAAAAAGGGGGGTTATTGTGAGTTTAAGCCTTCTCAGCTTAAACACTCCTCTTTTTTCAATAATGATATATACAACATTTGATGTTTCTTTCATGTGATGAGCTTTACATGTATAGCATTAATAGCTAAAGAGTAGCTTTTGAACAAGAGACCAAGCTAGAAACTAGCTTTGTGCCTTGCGAAGACAACGAGTCTTGCTAAGGCAGTCGCTACTAAACCAAAAGAAATGAATCAACCGAGAAGTGAAGATTGTTTGAGGTGAAGGATTAGCGCAGTGCGAGGAGAGTCTTTGCGAGATAGTGAATCCTTTTCTTCAACACAAGTCAAGTGATGAACGTCGAAGGTGGAAATCTTGCAACAGTTTGTAGAGTATTCGGGCCAGGTGAAGATAGTCGAGAAGCATAGTAGGAGGATGTGTGATTCCTTCCTATGGAGAGTGAGGGATACGGATTGCCAAGATGGACAAATAGGAAGCATAAGGAATCGTGTGGAGCGGATTGAATGCATGGAAAAAATTTGTTACAAGGGTTGTTGCTCGGGAAAAGAAGAAATTTGTGTGGAATTATGGTGAAGCTACTTGGTGGAGCGGTCACACGGATTGCCAACGTGGCGACCTTCTTTGTTCAATATTGTACAGGTTTTCCTTACTTAGGGAAAAAGTTTGGAATTCTATAAATAGGTGTAATAGGAGACTTGTTAGTACACAAACTTGAGAACCTCATTGGGACAGAAACAATCTAGCTCTCTTAGGATAAGCAATCAAAGGAAAAACACAAAAGGATTTGAAAACCTGGAAGGTAGTATAGTTGAGTATTTAGGAGAAACCAAAAAGAACAAGAAAGCTAGGAGGTGAGTACAATTGAGTGTTTAGGATGAGGAGCTAGTGATCTCTGAGGGAGTGAGTGCGTCAATTCACCTTGAGAGCAACAATAGGAGAAATCCTTGTATAGATCTGAAGATCGATTGTATTAAGTGGAGAGTTGTAAGTGATTGTAATTCTATGTTAGATATAATCAATATATTGGTGAGTTTGATCCCATTCTTGATTTAATCCTAGGGTTCCCACCTTTCCAAATATCTTTGCATATTGAGATAAACTTTCTATCTAATAATTCAAAGTTCGTATTGTGGCAAATCCCTTGCTTCCGCGTTTATAACGTACTTTCTTTGTAGCGAGTTGTGTTTACAAAAGGGACTTAGACTCGGTTTGACGTGTTTTTATATTCCTCATATTTCAAACACTTAAGCTAGTCTATCGAGCTACTCTTTTACAAGAGCTAGTCGATTTAATCTACTCTACTCTATTCTATTCAGGGAGCAATTCATTCCTATATTAACTCGCTGAATTTGATCCTTCTACACTATCTTTATAGATACTTGTACTTCAGGTATAAGAGTAAGTGTGACATTATTTTAACTATATTTTATCACACTTAAAGCTATTCTTGTACGCATCCTACATAATACCACAACATCAAACAAACTGATTATCAATGTTGGAGGATTATTGACAAAGGTGAAGAAACACTCAAGGATGAAACACATATAAATGGGGACCAACGGAGTATGCTATGCTAGAGAAGAATGAAAAGGAGAAGCAACTCATGTTAAATGCTCTCTCTCAAAAGGACATCGACAAAATCATATCACTTCCCAAAGCGAAGCTCATGTGGAACACTATCATAGATATGCACAGCGGCAGTGAGGATATGAAGAACAATCGTCGATTCGAGCTCCAAATGGACTTCCATTCGTTTAAAATAGATAAAAGTGAATCTTCTTTGGACTATCTTTCTAGGTTTGAGATTCTATGTTACAAGATGTCCTCCGCATGACTGAAGGTATAACCCTAGGAACTTTATAGGTTCCAGATCTATGGTGCTAATGCTGAATTTGATACATCTAAACTTATAATGCTAATGACAAAAGAAACGAAAGAGTTGCATGTATATGTACTTGTTTGACTATTAAGAATACAAGAAACTAAGGATCAACAACTGTAACTAGAATCAAAGGAATCCCAATGAATAGCTCTCAAGCTTACCCGCGTTCTTTAAAAGGCGGAAGAAAAAAGTGACTATGACGATGAAGAAGCCAGGAAATAGCAATGATGACCAAGCTCGTCATAAAGTTTTTATAGAGGAGAAATGTCTTAACAAGCAAGGATTAAAAGCCAAAGACCTCAAGCACGTCACATACGTAAACTACTCGGGTAAAGGACAATTTTTCAAGGATTGCATAAATTCAAAGGTGGACGCTAAAGAAGAACCAAGCGGATCTGAAACACCACCTAGAAAGGGATTGTCCCCATATGGGGTGATTTGGATGATGAGCTAGACGTTAGATAAGTACCACAGAAGTGCTTATTCGTCACCAAAAATCTCGAGCATGAACCTGAATTTGAGGTAAGTCTTCTTGAACTTAAACTCTCCTATACACCCCTTCTCTCTGAATCTGAGGGTATACTCGATCAAGAGAATCTATCTGGAAAAAAGCCTAGTCTGAGAGATTCTGATTCCTCAAAGTCTGTTATGACTATATCTAAGGAAAAGCTAGATCGAGCGAGCCTTGAGAAAGACAAGATTGACCCGAGCGAGTATTGAGAAAGACAAGATTGACCCGAGCGAGTCTTCTGAGACTCAGCGTGTACGTATAAGGCCCACAAGCAAAAGTACATAGAGTGTTACCTTTCAAAGTTAAACCTCACCAAGTGCTAGATCTGAACGAAGATATCTATTATGAGTGAGTTCTTCGAACTGTTAAGATGAGAGTTCTACCTTCCAGTTCAAGAATCGCGAGCTCTAACGTACCTACGAAGTCAAAACTTTGTTGTAAACAAAAAGCTTGATTTTATCTTGCAGGTTGGAACGAAGAGTAGAAAGCATAGAATCGTATCTTAAACTACTCTCATTTCATAAATAAGGAGGAGTTCTCTCCTTCAGGACTGAACCGAAGAATCAAGCATGCTTCAATGACTAATACAAATCTCTTTCATTCTTATCTTATAAGGGATGTACATCTATGTGGTAATAATTATCTTTATTCAAAGGGAGTCTCTTTCATGGAACAAGCTACATATATTTTTTTATTCAACTCGTTGAACTATATCTTATACTTCTAGAAAAGCAAGTGGCAACACCATATCTTTTCTAAAGGCGATTTTGTTAGTTTAAGAACGAGTTGCTTAAACGTTCTGCTTGTTTTGATGATGATAAACACAGCATTCGATGTCTTTTGTGTGTGATGACCTTTCTAGGAATAGCTTTGATATCTAGAAGAATAGCTTTGATGCAAGCGAACATGCTAGAGACTAGATTTGTGTCTTGCGGGGAAAGCGATTCACGCAAGGCAGTATGAAAAAAAAAGAAGAAAATAAATTATTCCGAATTGAAGTATATTGAAGGCGAAGGACTAACGTAGAGCGAAGAGAATCGATGTGAGCTAGTGAATCCTTTTCTTCAACATTTGAGTATATACGAGTCTATCCAAGTGAAGTGAAGTATATCCCAGGTGAAGATCATGCATAAGCGTGTAGAGTATTCGTGCCATGTAAAGTGAAAGACGTGAAGAAAAGGATAGGATGGATGGGTTCCTGCCTATGGATAGTGAGGAGCGTGGATCATCAAGCTGGACGAATAGGAAGTGCAAGAGTGGTGTGAAGAGGATTGACAACGTGGACAAGGTTGTTAAAAGATTTTTGCTCAAGAAAAGACGAAACATGTGTGGATGAATCTGTTGGAGCTACTTAGTGAGCGGCCACACGGATTACCAACGTGTCAATCTTTGTTACACTATTATGTAGTTTTTCCTTTCTTGGAGAATAAGTTAGGAATTCTAGAAAATAGGTGCAATAGGTGAATTGTTAGTGCACGAACTTGAGAACATCATAGTGGAGAAAAAGTCTAGCTCTCTTAGGAAAAGAAACCCATAGAGAAACACAAAAGGATCCGAAAACTAGGAGAGTCAGTACTGTTGAGTGTTTAGGGTTAGAAGCTAGTGATCACAGAAGGGAGCGAGTGTGTCAACACACCTTGAGAGCAACAAGAGAAGGATAATTTGTATTGAGTGGAGAGTTGTAAGTGATTGTAATTCTCTGTTTCATATAATCAATATAGTGATGAGTTTCATCTCGAGCTTGAGTTAAGCCAAGGGTTCTCACCTTAACAAAACATATTTTCATTTGAGCAACAATTCTAAGTTTGTATTATGGAAAATCCCTTAATTCCACATATGTCGCATACTCGCTTTTATAGCTCGCTTTGTTTACAAAGGGGATTAGACTCGCTTTAAAGTATTTTCAACTTCCGCATTTATAAAACACTTAACCTAGTCAATCGAGGTACTCTTTCATTATAGTTAGTCGACTTAAGCTACTTTATCTTACACAACAACGATTCGTTTATATATATCTACTCTCTGAATTCTATCCAAGTATACTAGCTTTCTAGCTACTTGTACATTTGGTATAAGAGTAAGGGTAACATTCTTTATCATACACATAAGCTAGTTGTATAAACCCACAATTGGTATCAGAGATCAGGTTTCTCATATGCATTTATTTATATTTTCTATATATCCTCTATCTCTCTCTTTTTTTGAATCATGGAGAACTGGGAAATTGATCTTGTTTTTATACAACTAAGGAAGATATTCATAGAACAAGGCAGTTTCAAAACCAAAGAACAACCATCAACATTTTTGTAACAAATTCAATGGTGTTCTACCTCTAGATTCAAGCTCCTACTCAAGTTCAGACTTCATGTGCTTCAATTGTCTATGTTATGGACATTCGACCAAGGATTGCTCGAAGACAAAGTCTCCATCTAAGAAGGTCTTATGTGGAGATTTAGAAGAAGAGCCAAAGTGTCAATATACTTGTCTAATAATTGATGATCACTCCGAAGCTGATGAAGACTCTAAGGTAAACTCTTTGGACTTTTAGCTACACCCTAAAGATACCCCCGTTGAGCTTTTATTTAAGTTTTCCTTGGATCATGAAGTTGTTTGTGCTACAGAGAGATCCCATCATTAAGAACTTTGTGATTTAAGAGATCAAATAGATGAGTTAAATAACCGATTATCTACAAAGCCTGCTCTTTTTACTAAATTCTGAGAGCTTTGTAATGACAATGGGTTAGCTTCTATCCAAAGTAGTAACTCAAATATCTCGAGCATGATTGATGAAGTTTTAACCAAGCTAGATGATCTAGCTGTGTTTGTCGAAGCCAAATTGTTAACCAAATAGTTTTCGTGAAAGCTAGACAAGGATTAGGCTTCAACAATCATGATTCGTCCGACTCAGGCACTTCTGTATCTAGTGAGATACATGATAATACCATTAAGCTAGACAAGGAACTTCGCTCTTGTCAAGCAGAAAACTCATACTTACAGAGAAAAGTGAGTAATCTAGAGAAGAGACCAGTGCAGGACAAACAAGGGTATCACGGAGAGAAACAACATTCTATGTAAATTAAGTAAGCACAATCTCCTCCAAAAATGCAGCGCCTTACACAACGAGAAACTATTTCCCCCTAATAAAGGTAAAAATGGTTATATTCGATATAATCATTATTTTACTTAGTGCGGGAACAATGGTCACTCGAAGCATGAGTGTGAGCATTTAAATGCACTTAAATAGAGGCCCTTTAAGTTTGTGGAGACTAAATCTAAGGGTCAGATCAAACAAGTGAGTCTTTCAAGACAAGCCTGATCAGAGTGAGTCATCTAAGATAAGCGTGTACGTACTAGACCCTCAAAAGCCAAGAACGGACAAGCTAAGGCACAACAAAAGTTACCTTCTAAAGGTAATCCTAATCAGGTGCTCGATCTTAATGATGAAAGCTATTATGAGCAAAATCCCAAAAGTGTGAAGATGAGTGTTCTACCTTCCAGTTCTAGTGACGATAATCCTAACAGCCCTACGAAGCCAAAGCTTTGTTGGGTCTCCAAAGCTTGATCTTATTTTTGCAGGTTTGGAATGAAGAGTAGGTTCTTAATGAGCTGACATGGTTAAGAGTAAGATCATTGTGGTCTGTATATACATAGTTAGAGCGAAAGATCACTATGTAATAGCGACGTAGTTTGAGCAAAAGATTACTACGTACAAGGGCTGCATCGGAACTACTCTAATCCAATTGACAAGAAGAAGATATCTATCTTCTTCAGGACTGAACAGAATAGATCAAGCGTGGGTAAAAAATTTAATATTCATTCTTGTTTAACAGGAGGAATACATATTTGTAGATGCTCTAGTGATTTTCTGAAAGCAAGTCTCCCTCAGTGGTTTAAGTATATATATTATTTTAGAACGATACTCATATAGTTCAAGAGAGTCTCAAAAGTCTCATGCTACTCCATATTCACTGCCTGAAATTTATCCAACAACCTGTCTATCAATGTTGGATAGCTTATTGATGAGGGTGAAGCTTAATCATGTACCAACAGAGAACCAAATCTCAGACATCTTTACTAAAGCTCTGAACTGGGTACGTTTCTTAAATCTACGGCTTTAGTTGACCTTCATTCCTATCAATTATACCATTGGTCCACTCATTGTAAGTTCATTTCGATTGGCTACGTTTTTGCATACAAATTTGTCTTTGGGAACTTAGGATGAGATACGCTTTCATGATCTTTTCTTGTTAACTTGCTATATCTGAACAAGAGTTGACTAGCTTGATGAGTATATTTGATGCAAACATGTTACGATTTCTTCATAATGGCATGCTCTTCTTTACCTCATCTAATAGTTGTGATAATCTTCTTTCCTTATTACATTCCTAAGAAATGTTCGACTTCTAAGTGTACCTAAGATGACTTTAGTGTTTTGCACATGATAATTACATGCAATATCTGAGTGTGAATGACCCCCTCTATTTGTGCATTATATCCCTCGTAGTCGCTCTTTGATATTCATGTTAAGATAATTTATCACATCTCAAGTGTGATCGTACTTCTTCCGGTATAAGTAACTAAGCGCTAATTGGTCAAGCAAGTGAAGAATGGACTACCTCGAAGCCCAACACAACTATCAATATCATGTGTTAATCATGCGAGGTTAAATATGAAGATAATACATAATGACAGTATTCAGAAATATCTTGTCTTAGTCTTGCTTCACAAATATTAGCTCGAGACCAGTGCCAAGCTACTCTTTATCATATGGCACTGAGACAAGCAAAGCCACTCAAAGCATAAATCAAGTCTCTTGGTAAAAGCTAGTGAACAAACTAAGGAAGAAAGTGATTTGAGTTGATACTCTTACTTGCTTTCTGAATATTCCTTGCGTGACTATTTGCTAGACTCGTTACGATTCTAGCTATAAAAATGTGTGAGGATTATTATATGCATCTACAGTATGCCTTTGATTGATATAAGTGACTTGAGTTCTTCATGGTTATTGTCTCGCTTCCTTGCCCTTTGATGAATTATCTATGCCTTTTCGATGATGCCAAAAGGGGGAAGAAAAACGGTTTGGGTAGGTGATGGATTGAGGTAGAATACTCTTTCCGTCGTCTAAATTTGGAAGAATTTAGACCAGCTTGATCTAAGGGGGAATAAAGGTACACTTGTTAAAATGCCTTTAGCAAGATTTTGAGAAAATTTGGTAAATCTGTCAAAGTATCAGTTTAATCTTCATTTCATATCTTAATCTTAACCGAGTACGTTTTGAAATATATGTGCTTACACTGTTTAAGTGTTTATCATCATCAAAAGGGGGGAAATTGTTAGTTTAAGCATGAGTTGCTTAAACGTTCCGCTTGTTTTGATGATGATAAACACAGCATTTGATGCCTTTTGTGTGTGATGATCTTTCCAGGAATAGCTTTGATAGCTCTAAGAACAGATTTGATGCACACGAACAAGATAGAGACTAGCTTTGTGTCTTATGGGGAAATCGAGTCTTGCAAAGGCAGTCACGAACAAGATAGAAGAAGAGAAATTATTCGAAAGTGATGTATGTTGAAGGCGAGGCACTAGGGTAGAGCAAAGAGAATCGTTGTGAGCTAGTGATTCATTTGCTTCAACATCTGTGTATATACGAGTGTATCCAAGTGAAGTAAAGTATGTCCCCGATGAAAATCATGCACCAGCGTGTAGAGTATTTGGCCTATATTAAGGGAAAGACGTAAAGCTAAGGATAGGATGGATGGGTTCCTTCCTATGCATAGCAAGGAGCATGGATCAACAAGATGGACAAATAGGAGTGCAAGAGTGGTGTGAAGAGGATTGCTAGCGTGGACAAGGTTGTTACAAGATTGTTCTTCAAGGAAAGAAGAAACGCATGTGGAAGAATCTGTTTGAGCTACATAGTGGAGCGGTCTCACGGATTGCCAATGTGTCAATCTTTGTTACACTATTCCATAGGTTTTCCTTTATTGGAGAATAAGTTAGGAATTCTTTAAATAGGTGCAATAGGTGAATTGTTAGTGCAAAAACTTGAGAACCTCACAGTGGAGAAAAAGTATAGCTCGCTTAGGCAAAGCAACCCAGAGAGAAACACAAAAGGATTCGAAAAATAGGAGAGTGAGTACGGTTGAGTTTTTAGGGTAAGAAGCTAGTGATCTCAAGAGGGAGCGAGTGCTTCAATACACGTTTAGAGCAACGAGATAAGGATAAATTGTAAGAGCTAAACAAGTGATTTATTTATTGGAGAGTTGTAAGTGATTGTGTTGTTTGATATAGTGGTGAGTTTGATCCCGACCTTGAGTTAAGCCAAGGGTTCTCATCTTAACAAAATATCTTTGCATTTGAGTTAAACTTACTATCTAACAATTCTAAGTTTGTATTGTGTCAAATCTCTTGTGGGTTTATATAGGATGCCTACAAACTAACTTTAAGTGTGATAAAAGATAGTGAAAATGATGTCACATTTACACTTATACCCAAAGAACAAGTAGCTACAAAGCTAATGTACAATGATCGAATTCAGCAAGTAAGATATAGAGATGAATCATTCGCTGAATAGGATAGAATAGCTAAAATCGACTAGCTCTTTTAAAAGAGTAGCTCGATAGACTAGTTTAAGTGTTTTATAGATGAGGAAGTTGAAAACACTTTAAAGCCAGTCTAAGTCCCTTTTGTAAAAACATCATGCTACAAAGCGAGTATGTTATAAGTGCGGAAATAAAGGGATTTGCCACAATAGGTACTTTGAATTGTTAGATAGAAAGTTCAGCTCAATATCACAGATATTTGGTAAGTTGAGAAACCTTGTCTTAACTAAAGCCCGGGATGAAACTCACCAATATATTGATTATATCAAACAGAGAATTACAATCACTTAGAACTCTCCACTCAATACAATAGCTCTTCAGCTCTATACAATGTTTCCTCCTATTACTGCTCTCAAGGTGAATTGACACTCTCGCTCCCTTTGAGATCACTATCTTCTCATCCTAAACACTCAATCGTACTCACCTCCTATATTTCTACTCCTATCCTGTTGTGTTTCTCCTAAACACTCAAACATACTAACTTCCAGATTTTCAAATCCTTTTGTGTTTTTCCCTGGGTTGCTTCTCCTAATCGAGCTAGACTGTTTATCTCCAACGAGGTTCTCAAGTTCATGTGCTAACAATTCTCCTAGAACCCTACACCAGTGCATAGAGTATTCGGGCCAGGCAAAGGGAAAGACGGGAAGCTCAGGATTGGACAAATGTGTTTCTACCTATGGAAGTGAGGAGCGTGGATCGCCAAAATGGACGAATAGGAAGCGTGAGGATTGGTGTGGAGCGGATTGACAGCGTGGAAAGATTTTGTTACAAGGGTTGTTGCTCAAGAAAAGAAGAAATGTGTGTGGAATTCTGGTGAATCTATTTGATGGAGCGGTCACGCGGATTGCCAACATGGCGATCTTCTTTGTTGCAATATTGTATAGGTTTTCCTTACTTGGGTAATAAGTTTGGAATTCAATAAATTGGTGTTCCCACCTGGGACATTCTTCTCTTCACTTGGTTAAACTCTAATGATGTAGCAAAGGATTCACTAGCTCACAATAACTCTCTTCGTTACTGCGCTAGTCCTTCACCTTCAATAGACATCACTTATAGGTTGATTCTTTTCTTCTATTGTGGTTGCCACTGCCTTTGTGAGACTAGTTGTCTTCTCAAGGCACAAATCAAGTTTGTATCTTGTTCGTTTGTGTTAAAGCTATTCTTTAGCTATTAAAGCTATACCTATAAAGCTCATCACACACAAGAAACATTAATTGTTGTTTTTATCATCATCAAAACAAGAGGAGTGTTTAATCTAAGAAATATTAAACTAACAATTTCCCCCTTTGATGATGACAAACACTTAAATAGTGTAAGCACATATATTTCAAAACTTACTCAATTAAGCTTTAAGATATGAAATGAAGCTTAAACTGATACTTGAAAAATGACCAAATCTACTCAAAATCTTCCTAAAGACACTTAGAAAGTATACCCTTATTCCCCCGTAGACCAAGCTGGACTAAATTCAGCCCAATTTAAACAATGGAAAGAGTATTGTACCTCAATTCTTCATCCCTTAATTCCACATATATAACATACTCGCTTTATAGATTGTTGTGTTTACAACGGGGATTAGACTTGATTTAAAGTGTTCTCAACTTCCGCATTTATAAAACAATTAAGCTAGTCAATCGAGCCACTCTTTCATAAGAGCTAGTTGATTTAAGCTACTCTATCTTACTCAGCAGCGATTCATTTATATATATCTACTCGCTGATTCGATCCTTGTATACTAGCTTTCTAGCTACTTGTACATTGTGTATAAGAGTAAGTGTAACATTCTTTATCATACACTTAAGCTAGTTGTATAAACCCACAACTTTGCTTGGATATCTTTTTACGCCTTGGTCTTCTGTTGGTTTTTCTATCTTATCTCATTAGTTGAAGCAAGATATGCAATGTAAATTTCTCCCATTCTTTGACTATGAATTAATGCAGTTTGATTATGCATTGGGAACTTTAGTTGAATTGTGTTGATTGCTTTTCATGCTTATCTTTTCACAAGCTAGTCCTACTAAAGTAGTATATTGCACCTAAGTTATTGATTACAATCTTAGTAAATTGCATGCTCTTCTTATGTGCCACAAAAAGAGAATGGTCATCGTCTTCTTGTCGTATTACATGCTTGTGAAATGACCCATTCCTACGGTGTCCCTTGCTTACCATTAATGTAACGCTTTCTTATTCCCTTGATAAACTCCACAATAGGAAGTGTTCATTTTTGTGTAAAATCCAATTACCCTCTTATGCACATACGTTATATTTTCAATATATGCTGAGTGTCAACATCTTATGTCCCTACTTGTGATATGTGCAATTCCCATTAGTATTTTACATGCTTAAATGATACACTGGGTGCATATATACACTTTCTTTACACTCCTAAGCATGACCAAGCTCTTGTGCAAGATTCTCTTCAGAGGTAGTATCAGTCGCTTTTGGGTTTGCTTAACTACGAAGGTTGCTTAATAAGGGAGGTAATCTATTTTGGGTTTAAAAACTGTTGTCTAGACATGTAGCCCAGTGATCTTGTATAATTAGATTCTGCAAGGCTACATAAATCAATGATCAAGTATCAATGGATTCAGAAAAGCCACACTTAGACTTCACAGCGCATCTAATTAGCTACCAGCGCATCTCTTGTAGACGTTACAGCGAGTATCTTCCAGGCCATGTGTCACTTGGTAAAGTGCTTCTCAGAAAAGCAAGTCTGCATGAATCTGTTGAAAAGCTTTAGAGATTATAGTCATTAAGATATATCCATTGTGGATCTATCAATTGAAGTTAGCCATTGCGTGATATCAGCGATTCTTTTTGATGGAGAAATCTTAAAGAGGAAGGACGCGCTCCACTATGTAAACACAGGTATGCATTCTTGATAACCTTTATGATGTTCATTATCTCCTTCTCCTCTATGCTTATTGCTTTTAGCATTCACTACCATTCTCTCTCTCTCTCTCTCTCTCTCTCGCTACTTTACTCTTACCTCCTCAGAAAGCCCCAACTTGCTAAACCCCAAAACACAAAAGCTCACAAACTAAAATGGATGACCAATAACCCCTAGCCAATCTGTCCAAGGAAGAGCTTATAGAATAGCTCTACTGTAATAGAAGGGTCTATCTAGAAGAGATTGTATAGCATCTCCAGTAAACCGCTCACATTTCTACAGCTCCGCAGACTACACCGAAAGCCATTGTATTTGGATATCCATTCGCTAAGACTCCAGATACATCAACTGACCAAGAGTGAGTTTCTCCAAAGGTTTTTGCAGGCACAGCCAGTGAGCAGGGCAAAGAGCTAGTGCCAGTTAATACGAAAACCGCCTCAGTCGCCAACATTTTTTGCGATCTTGAAAATGTCGAGTTAGAGGTTTTCACTACACCGGCTAAGCAAGAAAAAGGTGAACAACTTCCTCTCACTTCTCCTTTTTATCCTCCGGATCTAGCAGCTTCCTTCAGAGATGAGGATGATGAGGGTTTCTCTCTGGCACGGCATAAGATGTTTAAGGACGCTGGTAAGCAAAAGCTAATAGAGATCAAGGAAGAAGAGCTATTGTTTGAAGAAGAAAGTGCAGAGTCCACGCCTCCTAAGCATGTCAAGAAATAAACTAAGTCAAAACCTAAGAAGAAAGGTAAGAAGGAAGCCACAGCATCTCATTCAGAGTTTCCTCCTATCTGTAGGTTCGTGTTTATAAAGCCACTATTGTTCAACGTCTTCTAAGGTTCATTAAGTCTTAGATGCGCTTCTCAAGTATCGAATTGCGCTTTAATACTTGGAGATGCGCTTGACCAGTGTAAGACACTTAGTAATTGATTTACTAAAGTCCTTGAACGCCGGAAAAGGTCAGACAACAATAAGAGTGCGCTTTAAGTGTTTAAAGCGCACTAAGATTTGCACACAAAGAGTTTTCAAAACGGTGAGAACCCTAAGTCACTAATTGACTCGGGATAAAACTCACCACTACTTTGTATTGATTAAAAGAAGGTTACAATCTCTTGCTTCAACTCTTTAAGCTCACTCGTAAACTCTCTCTTTAGAATACTTGAGTTCAGCTCTCTAGAACAATGGCACTTCACCTCTCTTGATTACAACTGAATAAACACTTAAGCTCTCCTAGCTTCTCTCTAAATTCCTCACTTCGTAATGCCTAGAGTGAATGCAACAGTCCACTATTTATACACAAACCTTAAGCTACAACTCTAACTTAATTTCGTGTAACAAACATAGACTAAGCATATTGCCACCTCATCAATCCGTGCGCCTTGATCAGATTGTAAGAAATAATCAGCCGCTCAGATTATTTTGGTTTTGTTCTTCCACTTGTTGATGCACACCTCAGCAATCCATGTACACTGCGCTAACTAACTATCCTCCAGGCTGGCGATCCCTGGTTATGCGTCCCAAAGTCTTCAAGTTCTTCACACACCTCTTGTGTATTGAACTTGAATTGTCCCGCTCACCAGCCTTCCCTTGCATTTCGGTAGTTCTCTTCTGCGACAGCGTACACCTTGTGCTATGGTGGAACCTCGTAATCAAAACTTCTTCCACTTCATTCAAGTGCATCTTCTATGCCTTAGAAGCTCGCCTATACTCACTTCTGGACTTGAATGGGATTATTAAACACCGCTTGCAAAACTTGCTTTCTCCGCTTGGTGTTAAGCGCGACTGAGATCAGTCAAAGCGCATCTCTATGTGACTTAAGCGCATCCCATCAAATATTACATTAACCTGGAAAGCTTAAAAACACTAAGAGATTAAACATATTAGTTTGTTATCATCAAAACAAAGAGAAATAGATTAACCTTTAATAAGACAATTAAAGCTCAACTAACAATTTCCCCCTTTTTGATGATGACAAACTGTTAACAGGTAAGCTCATGAATACTTTCAGTAATGATTGAAATGGAGACAATAAACAACAAGTTAATCAAGTATTCAGATTCGGAATTAGGTCGAAGTACCTCACCAAGTACTTAACCAACACAGTTTTCAAATTCCCCTAAGTTCAAGAACGATCTCATACTTCCCCCTTAATCAAAGAAGGATGTACCTATTTTCTTCCCCCTTTGGACATCATCGAAAAATCAAAAGCATAGTCATACGGTAAGAAAGATAGGAGGGTGCGCTTGCTAGCTAATAAGTCAAACAATGCAAAATAGCGAACAATAAGCAACTTAAGTAGAGAAGAGTCAAGTCAGCAAAGCTCTCAGAGATATAAAAATCAAAAGCATACTTCATTGATCATTTAAGTAACTGCCACAAAATAGGTAGGAAAACCAAACGATCTAGTTCACAAACACTTTAGTAGAGTAGGGAGAGAAAAAGAATCAGCAAAAGCGCTTAAAAGCGCAACCATCACAACACTTGATCATCACCCCCAGCTGTTTCTCGACTCGCTCATGATGCTTTTCAAGTGATGCAACAACACTTGAAAAATCTGTAGAGCTAGAAGAAGGACGAGCGCAAGGACTGAGTTCAGAGCGCGAGCTAGACGGGTGTGTTCCTTCAGGTTTGGGGAGGAGAATAGCACAGATGGAGTCTGGAGTAAGGAAAGTAGAGCAATCATAGTCAGGGAGTGAGCTATCATTGAGACCGTCTGCCTTGAGCATCATGCAAATCAAGTGAGGGAAAGGTAGAGGCCCTGAAGTTGCAGCGCGACATAAGACGAGACTCATCATGATCTGGGTTGTATTAACTACCTGGTTCGAGATAACTGCAGCCATTGTACAACAATATGCGATCGTGACCTTCTCTCTGTCGTAGTCTCTCGGGGTTATGTTTGTGATGATAAAGTGATGAAGTAACTTGCGACTCGGCTGTAGCATGTCGATGGTGAGAGCGCCCTTTGGAACATTCGGACCAAAAACGGCATCCTTGACCTTCTTGGCTCCCGCGGGCTAGTTCTTCTTGTAGAGTCTCCCAAACCCATTTGCTTGCCCATTGAGCTCTATAGCCTCTGCAAGATCTTTCACCAAGAATGACTCCTTCGAATTACCACGCCAATAGAACCAAACCTGACTGTACTATGGGTTGGCAGGATGGTACTCCATAGTTGCATAGAACTGATAGATCATGGAGTCATTACACCTAGCTGGCTCTGATACCAATTGTAGGTTCTAAAGGAAAAATTCTCGCTTGGAGATATCCCAGGTTGTATCTCCAAGCGAAATATTCTCGTTCCTGTGATAGTGCCTCCGGAGATTCTAAAGGAAATAGATGATGCTTCCAGCTCAGACAGGTTCAGATACTTTTGAAGTTGCAGAACTGGGATTCGCTTGAGACAGATGTAAGCAAGGTTGTTCTTGACCTCGTTAGAGACCTAGAAAAGGTTGTTGGTCAAGAGGCCAGGTTAGACGGCTCTTTGGTTAGTCTTGGGTTGCTTGCACAAGAAAAATTGGCTAACGGTTCAAAAACGATCAATGAAGCGGTATTTGGAAGAATGTCCCTGCAACGTTGAAGACTGATCATCTCTCAACATCAAAGCGACTTCTACACCACATTATCGTTAAAAACATAATGCCTGGAAACACCAACCTTAACCACGTGACTATCAGTGATAGTTTCATCATGGAAGTGTGCTTGAATGGGGAGCTTATCAACACCGTGCAGCTAACGTGTTCACATATGGTTGTCAGCCGAGCACACCATGGTAGTCCTCTTCCCTTTCCACATATTATTGCTCGCATGTTGAAGGCAGAAGGTCTATACAAGCCTAATATTTACACCATCTTCAAGAATGTACTTACATGGGAAAAGGTTATCGTGATCTTTCCAAACCCCCTAAGCAACTCCCACAGCCGCCAGCTCTTCTCCTACACAATCTAGAGAGCTAGTCACACCTGCTTCTAGCAAGTCTCAGTCTTGTGTGGTGTCAGCTATACAGAGTTTGTCTTTGACAGTTTAGAAGCATCTTATTGAGATAACCACACAGCTTCAGCTTATGACAGAGTGCCAAGAGAAACAAGTGAGTATTCTCCAGAAGTTGGTTTCTCTTGCACGTCAGCGTGATGCTTTGTGTGTCAAAAGCTTGTGGTTATTTTGTGCTTCTCACTGTTATTTATTGCTATCAGATTAACTAGTAATCCTAGGAACTACCAAGATAAAAAAAAAGGTGTAAGGGAAATATTTTACTTGTATAGTATGCTTGATTCCTTTTATAGTCTTGTTCTTTTTCCATGGTTGCACCTTTCTTTTGTGTGTTGAATGCCTTGATTTGCATGATTACTGAGTTAAGATTGTTTCCCGACTTCACTTTTGTTCTATTTGGATGAAATACACTTGCATTTTTTGATGATGTCAAAAGGTGGAAATAAACAAGTACATACCTTATTCAACTAAGGGGAGAGATTTTAGACCAGCTTGGTTTAAGAGGGGGCAAAGGTAGACTTGCTAAGTGTTTTTAGCAAGATATTGAGATAATTTGTTATATCTGAGAGTATTTGATTAAGCTTCATTGCATATCTTAAGCTTAACTGAGTACGATTTGAAATATTATGTGCTTTATAGTTTTTGGCATCATCAAAAAGGGGGAAATTGTTGGTTTGAGCTAGAGTGTGTAACTAGTTAACTCAATCATTTTGCTTGTTTTGGTGATGATAAACATAAGTATTTTAGGTCCATTGTATGTGAGAAGCTTTCCAGGAATAGCTCGAGGAGTTAGGAGAATAGATTTGATAGAAGAAGACTAGCTTAGTATATGCAGAGACTAGCTTGAAGCCTAGCGGGAAAAGCGAGTCTCGCCAAGGCAGTGTTGAAGAATTAAAAGAAGAAAAGAAAGACCCAGGTGATGAGTTGTAAAGACGGAAGGACTACATAAAGGAAAGAGAGTCGTTGCGAGCTAGTGGATCCCGCTTCATAGTCAGAGAGAGTGTACAAGCGATCAAGTGCCAAAGAGAGAGTCTTGCGGAGGAATCCTACATGGCCGCTTACAGAATTCGGGCGCAGTGAAGGAAGGCCGAGAAGCTAAGGATAGGGGAATGTGCGATTTCTACCTATGGATAGTGATGAACGGGGATCGCCAAGCTGGATGAAAGAAGCGCAAGTGGCTCCAAGGAAGGATCGGTCACACAGATTGCCAACGTGGACTCCTTCATTACCATTAGATTGTAGGATTTGATTTACTTGCAGAATAAGTTTAGGAATGCTATAAATATGTGCAATAGGTGATGTTAGGCACACGAGATGAGAAGAGAAAAAGAGAGCTAATGCTTTAGAGAAAAAAACTAGAGAGCTGAGTGCTTTGGGCAAGCCTCGCTTGCTGAGAAGAGAAAGAAAGAGCGAACTGGTAAGAGAGTTAGCTAGAGGAAAGCTACTCTTATCCGAGGTCGTGTGAGGTTAGTTTATTGTCTAAATCACCTTGAGAGTGGAATGGATCACTTGTATTAAGCGGAACGTAGATTACGTTGAGAGAGAGTGTTACAAATCGTTGTAATTACTCTTGATTAATATAATCTAATTAGTGGTGTGTTTGATCCCGAGCTTAGTAGAAGCATAGGGTTCTCACCATGGGAAAATCTTTGGATTTGCGGCAAACTTATCATCTAACAATTTTAAGTTCAAAGTATTGTAGCTAATCTACCCTTCCGCAACTCTAACACACCAGATTACTAGCTTGTTGTGTTTATCTTGGAGATTATACTAGCTTAAACATGTTTTCAACTTTCATATCTATTAAAGACTTAAGAGAGTTGATCGAACTACTCTTTTATAAGTGTTAGACTATCAAAGCTACTAGATTCGTTCGCATAGAGAAAGGACAAAACCTACACTTTTACTTTCCTCAAAGGTTCTTTTTCTCTGATTAATCACCTTATATTACTCGAGGGAATATAGCAAAGGAAGATGGCCTCATCAATTCGTTCATCGAACTTTTCAAGGTTATCCTTCCCGTTGTTATAAACAAAGCACTTATAGCCAAAAACTCTCAGATGAGATATACTTGGAGGGTGGCCACTGATTAGCTCGTATGGAGTCTTTTCCAAGATTGGTCTAAGTATAGCCTTGTTTATGATGTAGCATGCAGTGTTAACAGCTTCATCTCAGAAAGTAGACGACAAGTCACTTGAGATAAGCATAGTTTTGGCCATTTCTACCAACATGAGATTCTTCCTTACCACAATGCCATTCTGATGAGGAGTTCTAGGGGCTAAGAAGTTATGAATAATATCCCTTTCTCTAAAGTATCTTAGCATGTCTCCATTCTCTAACTAGGTTCCATTGTCAGATCGTATAGCTCGAACAGGTAGAGACAGAGAAGTCTCAAGTAAAGAAGCTAGCTTAGAGAAGCGTGAGAACACCTGATCTTTTGAAAGCAGAAACAAGGTCCAATTTAAGCTCTAGAATTCATCAATGATCATAAACAAGTACTGAGCTCCACCGGGGCTTTGAACTCGCATTGGCCCACAGAGATCCTTATGAAGTAGACCCGGGGGCTTCTTAGAGGTGACATCATTTTTGGGTTTGTAGGAGCTTCAAACCAGTTTCTCTTGCACACAATCATCAGATTGTGACATATTCTCATTCTTGATAGGATGGAGACCACGGACCAATTCCTTTTAGAGAAGCTTGTGAAGAAGATGTAGACTTGCATGTCCAACTCATTGATTATATAGAAAAGAATGGTCCTCAGTGGAATTCAGCCATAGACGATTGTTAGGAATGTATCTTGAATCATACAAATAAGTGTTATTGACTCACTTTCCTTTAAGGATGATCTCGTTAGCAGAGTTCCTAACTAAGCATCTAGTGGTAGTGAAAGTGACTTCCTTTGGGCCTTCATCATAAAGTTGTGCGACTCTCAGCAAGTTGAAGGGCATGCTATCTACCAAATTCACAATCTAAACTTCGATTATATCATTCAGTTGGACCTTTCCATGTCCCTTGATTCCACCATTCTTTTTATTATCGAAGGAGATATTGCCACCTTCGGTCGTTAGAAATTAGAGGAGATTATCTTTGTATTCAGTCATATAGCAGGATAAATCGCTATCAATGTACCATTTTTCCTTGTTGCTTGCTTCACTCTGCAATCATATAATTTAAAATTTTGGAACCCATCAAAGATTAGATTTTCTGGGTTTATTAGTCTTTGGTCTTTCTTGACTTTTAGAATGAGAAGCACATTTAAAGGCACTTCTAGAAGAATCAAACTCATGATGAGAAGCATGTTTCAAATCATTAACTACATGTTTCTTATTATTCGATGACTTATACGGCTTACTATCATGGGACTGCTCTTCCTACAACCATGATATGTATGTCCATTATTGCCACAATATCTACACCAAGAGTTATATTAAACATAACTATATTTTCCCTTTCCAGGATGAAAGAACCTACTCTTTTTCATGTTCAGAGTTGTTGTTTTTAATAGATTTACTTTGGCCTTGATTGACATACATAGCGTGAGCCTTTTCTCCTCTAAACCAAGGTTTAGTCCCTTCAAGAGGTTTGTTCTCGGATTTGAATCTTTTGCTCTAAGTATTCATTCCTACTCCTACAAGCATGAAGGGTCTTATCTAGAGTCTCAATCTTCGTAATTAACTACCTAGTCAATTTTTCTTGAGTAGTAGAACAAGAAGAGGAGTAATTTTTCGGAATCATAACCTACTCCAGGTCTAGCACATACAAAGACATTATGATTAACCATTTTTCTACTAATAGAATCAGTTAGAGTTTCAAGCTTATTAAAAATAAGTTGGATATACTTTCCATATTGCTATTTATGACATTAGGTGATCCCCCTTGAGGTTCTTTCCCTTGAAGCTCTCGTTGCACTTATTTATTAAGCTCAATTCCCTAAATTTCTTAAGGGTCTTTTCCTTTCTAGCAAGTCTATTAGATAGGTCAAAGATTTCATTACATAGTTCCTGAACTTCATCCCCATATTCAATAGCCTATTATTTTAGAGTTTTGTTATTGCCAAGTAGGCTTTTAATCATGTTCACGAGTTCATCTTTACCTAGGATGTTAAGGTGATTAATGAAATTAGGAGTTCGATGTACCTCAGAAGTCGCTTTTTCTGAATCAGCCATGAGGCATATACCTTAAAGTCTTCATGAAGATCAACATCATCATCACCTTCTCCCTACATAGAGAAGAGGGCCTTGTAAGTTTGATAAACATCTTGATATGGATCGTACCAAGCTCTTATAAATGAGTAGCTCGATCAACTCACTTAAGTGTTTTAAAGATAAAGAAGTTGAAAACATGTTTAAGCTAGTCTAATCTCCAAGTTAAACACAACAAGCTAGTAAGCTAGTGTGTTAGAGTTATGGAAAGAGATATTAGCTAAAATACTTGGATCTTAAGATTTTTAGATGATAAGTTCGACTCAAATGCAAGGATTTTCCAGGTTGAGAACCCTAACCTTCTACTAATCTCAGGATTAAACTCACCACTAATATATTATATTAATCAAGAGTAATTACAACACTTCGTAACACTCTCTCTCAACATAATCTGTGTTTGGCTCAGTACAAGTAATCCTTCGCATTCTCAAGGTGATTTAGATAACACTCTAACCTCACGTGACGTTGGAAAATAGTAGCTTTCCTCTATCTAACACTCTTTCCCATTCGCTCTTGCTTTCTTCTCTAAGAAAGAGAGGTTTACAAAGCACTCTGCTCTCTAGATTTCTCTCCTAATGCCTTTAACTCTCTTTTTTCTTATCAGTCCATGTTCCTAACATCACCTATTGCACATCATCATAGAATTCCTAAACTTATCCTCGAAGTAAAGCAAATCTATAATCTATGGCAATGAAGAAGTCCACGTTGGCGACCCTTGTGATCAATCCTTTCCCATGAGCGTATCAACGATCCCACCCGTTTTGTGATTATTTCATTTAGTAACCATTTTGTCAACATTGGCAATCCTCTCCACACCCTCTGCGATTCCTTCATTCGTCCCGCTTGGTGATCCCCGTTCATTACTATCCATAGGTAGAAATTCCTTTATCCCCTATCCTTAGCTTCTCGGACTTCCCTTCACTGTGCCGGAATTCACTATGCATTGGTGCAGCATTCCTTGGTAGGACTCACTTCTTGGCACTTGATCGCTTGTACACTCTCCCTAAGTTTGAAGCGTGATCCACTAGCTCGCAGCAACTCTGCTTCGCTTTAGCCAGTCCTTCTATCTTCACAACTCACACGAATACATAAAGTGCATTTCTTGGGAGTTTTTAAACAAAGCAGAAAGGGGGGTTTTAAATCTCTGCTATTTATGTGGCTGAGAAACGTCTCTCAGGATTTTTACAACTCTTGAGAAACAATAGACACAGACAGGATTTTTATAAAAGCTCCTGAGAAAACTTCCTCAGCGGTTTAAAAAATCATGAGAGAGATCACGTTATACTAGCTTCATTCTTTCACGTGTTTATACACAACCGCTGAGAAATCATTTAATTTTAATAAAAATATTTTCATATAATTTCATTTTCATGAACATGTACATTGTAAAACTCATACTGCAATTGTATAAGAAACTTATTTATAAATATAATTACATTAATACTCAAGTCAATTATATAATTATCCAGTAATAATAAGAAGAAGAATATCTCTAATGTATAGAACTAATTCAAATAAAAAAAATTGTTTTGCATCTAAACTATAACATGTAAGAGTAGCTACTTTGTAATCTCAGTCTCCAAATGTTGAAACCACTCTTCATGAATTTCATCAATCAACTTAGTGTCATAGGTCATAGGCGATTCTTGGAAATAGTGCAAGAAAATCATGTAAATGTATTACATCTTTTATTAATTTTTCTATAATCAACGATAAACTTAATATCCATAGTAACATATAAATAGAATTCAGTTCAAAGATCCATATAATGGAAAAGGAAAAAAAAACATAGGTTAAGTGGTATGACTTCACACTTCTGATCCATTATCTCTCTCATATACGGAAACACATACTAATGACAAGATGCACATATAAAAAATAAATATAACACTTTATGCTAAGAAATAAATAAGTAAACATAAAAGTAGCTTACAGAAATAGATAACCAACGTGCCTTTTTTTATAAGAAAGAGGAGCAGAGCCTCCGTACGCGTTAGTAAAAGAAAAACAATGGGCTACAACAGAATAAAGCGGGGTGTAGCCCGTCACCTAGTGTCTTCCAAAAAAACTCTAGAACATGCTCTGGAGGATCAAGGAGCACCAAAAAACCTAACGCAAAATCAAAAGCATGAGAAGCTAACGAATCTACCACTTCGTTGGCCTCTCGATAAATATGAGACATTGGCAAAACCAACGTGTCTTCTTCATGTTGTTTTTCTTTTTATGAGTTGCAAACACAGTAATTGCACTACAAATACAACATAACAACTTTATTAAACATAAAAGACAAAAGTATATATGACTTACATGTCAACCATAGCTCCGAAACTATCAGGGATTACCCTACCTTAATGAATCTAAAAAATAAATAATATTACTCCATGGATTTATGACAACAAGCATCGAATGAAATCTACATAAAAAGGAGAACATATGTTTAATAGAAAATGATAATTGACATACAAGAAACATATATTAATGAATAAGCTATGTATACTTACTCATTGTTATAAGGGGAAAACCAGATACAATTTTTCCTCTCTTGTTTGATCATTGAATCCATCACATATATCAGAATCTTTGTAAGCATTAGCTATATACGTTGGGCATAAAAATGCATATATGTTGGAAGGACGACTCTCATACAAAAATCTGTTAAAAAAAGTTTATTTGTTACATAAGCAATAATAATGATATATAATTAAAAAATGTGTACAACTTTATCTCTACTTTCTTCATGTATAGAGCCACATGATCATTATCCAATGCATCCTTCTGTAGACATACTCTGATATGTTCCTTCCTAATATGCACTTCTTGTGCATAGTTTAAAACATCTTCTCTAACTTTGATACTGATCAGAAAAGAAGTTGACAAAAAATCATAGATTGTGGAGCATGCATGACATTTGAAAAAACAATACCTTATTTCACATCTTTTTCTTATAACACCTGAAGCTGCCATTTTCTAGCTCAGGAAAACATATAGCACAATCTAAGAATTTTTCCACAAACATTGACCAAAATGGTAATGTTTACAGGTTGATATGTAAAAAAACATTCAATCTCATTAGCATGTAAAAAGACACAGAGAAAAAAGACAAAGGAGTGTCATGTGCTTGTAAACCTGAAGTGACCTCATCATTACTATTCAAATCTCAAACAAACCTTTTGCATTTTGGCTACTGCTAAAAAGACATGTCCTGATTAGAACAGCTTAAGATGGTGTATAGCCCAGAACCTAGCAAGTATAATAACATACCAGTAAACTAAACAAGATTACTATTTTCAGTCACTGCTCACACTGGTAAATAGGAAGAATACTGACCGTTTCTGTTGTTAAAAGACACCACCACTCCTAAAATAACATCTCCTCACTGACCGCTACTATACTGCAATTCCACCTTTCCTATCAATTGTTAACATTTCCACCATTTCTATCAATCGGTAACCAATTTCCACCTTTTCTATCTGACCTAATCGCTATACTGCAATTCATGGGATTTTTAATCTTTTCACTATATTTTTAACTAGTTTTTTTAATTTTAAATAATCAATTTGGATCAACTTCAATTTGATATAAAATTGCAAATGCTCCCTTCTAGAAATCTACAATGAACAAATTAGCTATCTAGGTTGTGTGTATTAGTCAATTTAAAAATGTGCAGTATTAAGGTTCAAGTTTAGTTGGTTGTTGCATATATGTATTTGAGATTAGAATATAAAGGTGTTTAATAGAACTAAAGACACTTGGCTCTTAAGCAATCCTACTCAGACCACAAGAGGTTTAGAAACACTTACTTATGCGGCGCCAGAGGAGAACCTGAAAAGACGTCGAACTTCAATAACACCCGCAGAGAGGAGCACGAACTGGGGCGCCGGTGAAGAGAAACACGAACAGGGGCGTTGGCGGAGAGGAACTCGAACAAGGGTGTCGTTGTATAGAACTCGAACAGGGGAGTTTGTGGAGGAACTCGAACAGGGGCACACACGAATAGGGCCAGTGGAGACGAACATGGACAGCGCTAGTTGAGACAAACACGAACAATGCCGGTGACGAACACGGATATGGGGCTGGAACTAGAACAATAGCGGAGATGGAGTATTGCAGAGGACGAACTGCTTTTAGGGCTTTTCATTGAAAAAGAAATAGAGCTTGAATTTTACTTGGTTGGATGGATAAAACTAATAAATGAAAAGATAAAATAAATACTTTTTTCAATTTAACTAGTCAATTCTCTACAAAGATCTTTCTTCTCTCTTTTAGTTGAGGTCTATTGATGGAGGCCATTGACATGATTTTCTTTGTTTTTTCATTGTTCTATTTAATATTTCTCATGAGTTTTTTAAAAAAAACTCCTGACCTTGAATTATTTTTTCAGGAGTTTTGTAAACTCTTGAGAATAAAGACTTGCAAAATAGATGATTTGTACTAGTGTCATCACCTGGGTCTCTGTTTTCTTCTCTTTATTTCTTCAACATTGCCTTGGCGAGACTTGCTTTCCCCGATAGGCCTAAAGATAGTCTCCACATGGACTAAGCTAGTCCGCTTGTGTCAAACCTACACTCCTACATTCTCGAGCTATTCCTAGAAAGCTTATCACACACAATGTACATCAAATAGTTATTTTTGTCATCATCAAAACAAGAAAAATGTTTAAGTTAACTAATTCCACAATCTAGCTCATACCAACAATTTTCCCCTTTTGATGATGACAAACACTTAAACAATAAAGCACATAATATTCAAAACATAATTAGTTAAGCTTAAGATATGCAATGAATCTTAATCGAATACTTTCATATATAACAAACTAGCTCAAATCTTGCTAAAAACACTTAGCAAGTCTACCTTTGTTCCCAATTGGACCAAGATGGTCTAAAATATTTCCCCTTAGTTAAATAAGGTATGTACTTGTTTACTTCTTCCTTTTGACATCATCAAAAAATGCAAGTTTTATTCATGAAAAGGGAACTAAAGTGAAGTAGGACAAAAAAGCTTAACTCGGTAATCATGCATATTAAGTCATGCAGCATGGAAAAGCAAGGTGTAACCATGCAAAAAGCACAAGATTATATAAACAAAAAGCATACTATATTATCACAAAATTCCTTACACCATTTAAGATATGGACGAGCTAATAAAATAGAAAGCAAAAACAACACAGAAAAGCACATAAAACACACAAGCTTTTGACACCCTAGGCATCACTTTGTCATGCAAGAGCCACCAATTTCTGTAGAATACGAGTTTGTTCATCTTGGCGCTCTTTCATTAGCTGGAGTTGTGTGGTTACTTCTATGAATCGCTTCTCAACTATCAAGCACAAGTTCTGAATAGCAGATACAACAGAGGATTGAGATTTGTTGGCAGCAGGTGTGACAAGCTCTCTGGACTGCGTGTGAGATGAGCTAGTGGCTGGAGGGAGTGGCTTTGCAGGAGGGGCCTTAGATACAAGCTCAGAAACCTTCTCCAAAGTTATCACATCGTTGAAGATAGTCTCAGAGACTGGCTTTTAAAGGCATTTAGCCTTAGAACATCTGTGTTATTATGTGTGGAAACGGGAGAGGGGGTCATACGTGATGTTTCTTGCGAAAGGTCTTAAATTTTCAGTGGGGCGGATCAACTACTTGGATGGATGGAGATGCGGAAGGGTACTTGGAAAGGTGATGACTTGAAGATGAATCAAAGGGATGATGAAGAGGTTGTTCGGTTGGCTTGTGGAGGAAGGATGAACGGTGGAAATGATCAGTGAAAGCTGTATGGTCGGCGGTGGCTTTTTGGTCGAATTAGGGTTCGTGGATGATTGGGATGAGGAAGATGGATGTTTGTTGTTTTGGGTTTAATATTGAAGGTGAAGGAGCAATCTCAACTAGGTGTTCAATCGTGATGTTGAAAGATCAAAGTGGAGGAATAACATCTCAACAATTCAATCAATAAACTGAACATGTCGTTTAATATTTACAACTAGGTTTTCATAGGATGAAGAAGGAAACAAAACCCATTCTATTCTCCTAGATAGCCTAATCAATAGACTCCTGGATTTCTGATGAATGATTAGATGTCCCAATCGTAACTAATCATAGAATATATCCATCATATGTAGTAGAACGTCCTTTTCGTGAAATGAGTATAGTCACTAATGATTGAGTCACAGATTGAATAGCTTTGGCTTGGGCACTAGTAATCGGACTTGTAGATCTAAGACTCATAGGCTCATCCTCCTCTACAGTTATCATGGTAGGTGAGGTCACATCATCCTTCCCCACTTGAGTGTGAAGCATTCCTGCTTCACCCTTGTCGAACTCGGGCTCCACATATGGTGATAGATCAGCGACATTGAAGGTCGGATGAACACCATACTTATCCGGAAGCTCTAGCTGGTAGGCATTGTCATTGATCTCCCGAATGACTCGGAACAGACCATCACCCCTTTGGTCAAGCTTAGATTTGCGGATGGAACAGAAACGCTCCTTTCACAAGTGAAGCCAAACCAAGTCGCCAGGGGCGAAGACAATCCGACGTCGTCCCTTGTTCTTATCTGTCGCTAATTGTGCTGCTCTACGCTCCAACTGATTGCGCGTACAAGTGTGCAGCTCCTTGATGTTGTTGGCCAATCTGTCAGCAGTGGTACTGTCTGATCCTTCCGAGGATAGGAGTCAAATCTAATGGTGTCAACGGGTTTGTCCATAGACAAACTCAAATAGAGTCAGCATGGTCGTGGAGTGCCTACAACTGTTATACGAAAACTCCACAATGGATAGTAAGTCCTCCCACTTGCGTGGGGTTACTCGTTAGAACCGTCTAAAGGAGGGCTCCAAGACTACGGTTGGTCAACTCTGTCTCACCATCCGTCTGTGGGTGGTAACTCGTAGAATAAAGCAGCTTAGTACCGAGCTTACCCCACAATGTCCTCTAGAAATGACCGACGAACTTGTTGTCCATGTCACTAACAATAGTGCACGGAATACCATGCAGTCACAACATTATCGAAGAACAGAGTAACAACGTCAGTGGCGTTACTAGTGTTCTTACAGGAAATGAAATGTGCCATCATGGAGAACCCACAACAACAAAAATAAATTCCCTACCACACCGAGAAATAGGCAACCCAGTGACAAAATCCATAGACAAATCCTCCTACGGAGTAGCAGGAATCGGTAGAGGCAGGAACAGACCATGTGGACTCGATCTAGACTTAGCATTATGACATGTCACACAACTCTGACAATACCTAGAAACATTGTTGGCCATCTTTGTCCAAAAGAAGTGCTCAAGAAGTGTTGCAAGCGTCTTATACATGCCAAAATGACCAACACTATATGCTTCCACAAGCAACAAGTTTCTGACATTAGAAGAAGGAATGCAGAGCTTTCCCCCATTATACAGAAACCTGTCATCAAGAAAATATGTATCATACTCACAGACTGAAGTCTTACACTGCTCATATATTATATAAAAGAAAGGTTCAACAGCATAAAAATCCTTGAGTAATTAATACCCAACAACTGAGACTAGAGCTGAGTAATGAGGACGTACCTGCAAGAAAGGGCATCGACGACCACATTCTACTTACCTCTCTTGCGACCACATACAACTCCTTGTTATACGTCGGGTAATTCAGTTGTGCACCTGACAACTTCTCGGAAAAGTAGGCAACCGGCCTATTCTCTTGCAGCAAGATACCTCCGATGCCAAAATCAGAAGCGTCGCATTCCACCTCGAACCAATGGGTATAATAATGAAGCTGTAGCAGTGGTGCGCGACATAAGGTATCCTTCAGGGGGGAAAAGCAGCATCATGTCGTGGAAGCCAAGTAATAAACCCAGCCTTCTTGGCCAGCTCATGCAATGGGGCGGTTATATTGCTGAAATCACGAACAAACAATCAATAAAAACGGCCAAGCCCAAAAATGAATGTACCTGAATAGAAATGGTCGGCACCAGCCACTCCTGAATAGCGCGGATCTTCTCCGCATCCACCTGTAGTTCGTCCTTGATGACGACGAATCCTAAGAAGTTCGTAGAAGGGGCACCAAACACACACTTTCTAAGGTTGGCGTATAAGCGATCTACCCTCAAACACTCCAATACGCGACAAAGATTCATAACATGCTCATCCCAGTTCCTGGAATAGATAATAATACATCAAAGTAGACAACTACGAACTTACCCATAAAGGCCCGCATGACATGGTTCATCACCCTCATGAAAGTAGATGGAGAATTGGTCAATCCAAATGGCATGACCAACCACTTGTATAGACCATACTTCGTCTTGAAAGCAATCTTACACTCATCCCCCTCCTTCATGCGAATCTGATAATAGCCGCTCTTCAGGTCAATCTTGCAGAAGAACTGTGCACCGTGTAGCTCGTCAAGCATGTCGTCAAGGCGAGGAATGGGATGGAGATAATTGACGGTGATCTGATTGATGGCACGACAGTCCACGTACATCCAACAAGATTTGTCCTTCTTCGACACCAATATGATGGGAACATGGCACTAGCTAAGGGACTCATGTACATACCTCTTATCAAACAACTCTTGCACATGCTTCTGCAACTCCTTTGTTTCTTGGGAGAGGTTTGATAGGCGGATCGATTGTGAAGAGAGGATCTTGGAGCAAAGTCAAACTAGTGCTCAATGCCATGAATCGGTGGAAGTTCGTTTGGCAACTCGTATAGCATGACATCCTAAAAGTCCTGCAAAATAGATGAGATACAAGAAGGAAGTGTGGACCCTATAATAGGTAGGGAAATAGGCATGTCAATAAGGAAGGAAAAAGGGAGACTTGCCTCGGACAGCGTCGGAAATCGTCCGGTCTCGTGCTGCAAAGAAGTTGTTGTTCACACATACCCTTAAAATCAGAACCGCCCTTTCTGCCCTTCTTATGATTAGGACCCTTGACAGTAGCCTGGCCAAAATAGTGTCCGGAAGGTACCTGCAACTAACTACTTTGTGTAGTCGAAGGACAAACGGCATGAAGAGGAGAAGAATCACCTGCGTCGGATGTAGACGTATAGCTTTTCTTTGCTTCCTAATAGCATGGACCTGCAAAATCTCATTCGGAGTCATAGGTAAGTGCGTCACGCTCTTCCCGTGGTAAGTCAACATGTAACTGTTCAAATACCCATCATGGAAGACGCGACGATCAAATAGCCAGGGGCGTGCTAACAGAATATGGGTGGCATCCATGGCAGTCACATCACACAAAACAGTGTCTGTATATGGACCTATAGAGAAAGTAACCAGACACTGTAAAGAGATGGTGTTACCTGGGTGGTCAAAAATCCACTATAGACCGTATTGTTATGGATGGGGATGTGTCAGAAGATTAAATTCACCGATGACTCTCTCATTGACGATGTTGTAGCACGATTAGCCATCAATAATAACTCACACCAGCCTTGAAGTACATGTCGACCTGATCTCTATAAGGCTGGTACAAACCTAAGATAAAACGTGTGTGTAGTGTAGAAGGAGTAACACTCACACCAGCCTTGAAGTACATGTCATCGAGGCGAGCGAAGAACTCATGTGGCAAATCCCATCCTTGAGTAGCAAGTGCGATGGAATGCTTCATATCATGGTGATATGACGTCAGTACGTACTTGTATGTCATAAGTGTGACTAACGGATGACATTATGTAACTAGTGGCCACCCCATGCATGCATGTTGTTGAACAAGTCGCTTCCACCAGGTGCGCATCACCCGTTAAAAATGAAAGTGACAATCTCGACCTTCTCATGCTCCTCATAAGGACAGTGGTGGAGAACATGACTCGTACTCTACAACCAATCAATGAAAGTAGACGGGTCATAAGTATCAAGGAAGGGCTCGATCTTGACCTTGATATCACGTCTACATGTAGGAGTGGATTGTGCAAATCGTTGTTGGCCAGCAGCTGAAGCGTAGTAATTTAGATGTGGCGCCCGATGCTGCTGATGACCAGCTGGAAGTGGTTGCCGTCGCTGCGCTCGTAGAGGACCGGCAACCTGCCGTTGTGGATGTTGTTGTGGACATCCCTATGCAGCATAGTGAGAAGCTGGGGTCTGGTGAGGCTTCGGAAGAGGAACCGAATCAGTAGGCTCGTAGGGTGATATTGTAGCTCAGGTGGGTCCTCTAGGAGCGGGTGATAACCAGAAGAAAACCCGTATGCCCCTTCTTCTTCTCCATCCAAACCAAACTCCTGAAACTCCTCGTCCTCATCTGACTCAATAGGAGACACTTGACTTTGGTAGTCAGCAAAATAATCAAAATCAAAGGGTTCAAAGGGTACCTTATGTCATGACGGACGAACTCGAGTTTGCTTCACTTGCTTGGAGGTGGAAGGAAGCCCCTCTGCAGGACTGTGGTACTCATTCTCCTCGAAACTTGATCCTTCAGCATCCTGTTGTCCTCTGGAGCACCATTTTTTGGGATGGTTAGTTGTGCAGACTTTGGGCGCACCTTCTTAGGTGCCTTGTTAGCGCTCTGTGGATCGCCGCCTGGAGTAGGTGGAAGAACGCCCTTACCCTTGTCCTTGGGGGTGGTGATGGAAAGGGTAATAGTCTGCTAAGTTGCTGCTGGATCGTAGCCATCGATGTAGATACATCATCGAATTAGGCAAAGTCAGTTCCACCAATTGTGCAACTGAAGGATCCAGCTATTTGTTAGTACTCCCATCCTGACCATCTGTGGATTGCACCATGGTTCTACACAAACAACAGATGGTCAGGATGGGACTACTAACAAAGCAAGCAAGAAATTCGACCTATAATTCAATCACCAAATTATCAATGCAAAAACAATCAAAGTGTGCTTAGGGATATGAATTCAATCAAACAACTAAGAATGCATATGTTTTTGTTATTTTTCAATTTTTGTTTATAAACAAAGAATACGAACAAAAACAGCAAGGGGGGAATTTGGATTTTTGGCCACGAAATTGGTGTTGTGATAAAAAAAGATTTGATGTGACCTACAAATTCGAGACTCTAATACCATTTAATGCGACCTTGCTTGCCAAAGGTCTTAAATTGTCCTAGATAGATTGTCTTGAATGGTGTAATGGGGCGGATCAATTCCTTGGATCAATGGTGGTGCGGAAGGTACTTGGAAATGTGATTACTTCAAGATGAATCGAAGGTGTGATGAAGAGGTTGTTCATCCTTATTGTGGAGGAAGGATGATCGGCGGAATGATCGGTAGAAGCTGGATGGTCGTCAGCAAATTTTGGGTAGACATAGGGATGGCGGATGATGGTGATGAGAAAGATGGATGGTTGTTGTTTTGGGTTTAATATTGAAGGCAAAGGAGCAAGCTCAACTAGGTCTTCAATGGTGATGTTGAAATATCAAAGAGGAGGAATAACGTCTCAATAATTCAATCAATAAACTCAACATGTCATTTGATTGGCGGCATATCGAGCATGATTAGAAGTGGTTTTTATCATCAATCATAGGCGAAAGAATCCACAAATGAACTATATGGTCGTGATCCCAACATCATAGAGTTCCAAGTTAATACGAGGATTACGCGCACACGGAAGAGGCACGGAAGGTGGAAATCGAGTGCGGTCCAAGAAGAGAAGTGAAGAAGAACAAATTCGCCAGAGACGCGATCGCACCCAAGAAGACGCGATCGCGCCCAAGAAGACGCGCTCGCGCCTACGTCCCTGCACAGAAGCATGATCGCGCCCAAGAAGATGCGCTCGCGTCTATGCCCCTATAAGAGACATGATCACGCTGACATAAGACACGGTCATGCCTTCCCTCTTCCTATCACCGTGAGGAGCTTTAATTCATGGGATTATTTGGGCTTAAATGCTTAGGATTGTACAATTTTGGCTAGGGTTTCCAAATACACTTAATTAGGTCTTTCTTTCTTATAAATAAAGGAGCTTTGCCTCCTCCAAATAATCACTATTTCATAGAAAAATCGAATAGCATTGTTAGGATGAATCGGAGTTATCTCCTTTGCTTTGTTCTCCGGGATTAGGCATGCATAGGTAAGAAGTTTTGTAGTTTTCCTCCTTTGGTTGTAATAATAATATGTTATTGTGTTGTTTTAATCTCTTGAATGTATAGTAATTGATTGCAATATGTTTATCTGGATTAGCTACCTAGGTTTGCATGTTTCCTTCATATAGCCAAGGCCTGGTTTATCCAAGTTGGAGAACCTTGCCTACTTAGTGGCACAATACTTGGACCAGTTTGACTTGTAGGATAGGGAGATTAATGAGGTGTTGGCGCCAAGGGCAGTGCACTTTCCTCTTTATTCATGATCTTAATGCTTCCTAGGATTTAGTCTTGATAGTTTCATGGCTAGATTGGTAGGATAGACGCTATTAGGACTAGTTGACCTACTTAGCAACCTTAGTACATGGATTAAGACAAACATAGCATATAGTATAGAGATACAACCCAATTTATGATAGGAATTCGATGATAAAAACCCATAACTATATAGGTTAATGCCTAGGAGAAAAAAGTGCTTGGTTTAATTGTTTTCTAAACCAATCAATCATATCCCCCCTTCTTTCTCTTTTATTCTCTATAAAGTTAGTTCTTTTGCAAAGACAAGATAATATTCGCAGGCTCCATGTGGGATCGACTCTTACTTACCGTCTACACCTATGGAGAGTAAGCTAAGGTTTACTTTGACCGGATTACCTACGACAGCGTCTGTCAAATTGGCATCGTTGCCGCGGAGTCAACTCTCTTGTTCTTATCTCTGTGAATTAACTAGCTTTGGTGCGGGCCGTTTATAACGGTCAGCACCATTGTTACTGATGAGTACCACCAGTCATGATGCCAGGTTGAAGCAGATTGAAGAGGCAGGACGATAAATGGAGGAGCTTGAGGCGAAGATGAAGGAGATTGAAGAGAATGCAGAAAGAAGAAGAGCTGGGAGCGGGCTACGAGAATGGCGGAGGTAGAAGTTGTGAAGGAGGGCGCGGAGGCAATCGCACGGGAGGACGAGCAAATAAGATACCAATATTTCATGCAGCCCCCCTACCCGACGCGATCATGGAGGCCCTACCCCAACCCAAAGACCTCCATAAGGACCTCGATGCAGGTCCTAATAGTGCACCTTAAGAGCATCACTCGTGTACTCGAGGAAACCACGAGGATGGTTGTTGAGGAGTCACAGAACACCACTAAGCTCATGAACGATCAAGTCGAATGCATGATGGACTCAATGGCCAAGTGTGAAGAAAGAAGGGCTCCAATCGCCAACTCTACGCCCAGAAGTACCGAGGGAAGCTCGAACGAGGAGCCTATGGAGAAAGAAGATACTGAGGTGAACAGCCTGGATGAGATGGACCCGAGCGAGGATGAAGAAATCTCCCCATCATCCATGAAAGAAGATGGTGGAACAGCTACAGGCCAGTTGCGCGATCAGGGCCTGCAGCGAGCGCACTCGCGCCTGTCGCTCCTGGAGACGGGCACGACCACGCCTATTCTTGGCGCGATCGCGTCCCTGCTTCTGGGGAACCACGCGCAACAGCACCTTGGTGGCATCCCTTATGGAGGAAGGTGCGCCCCCTCGCCCCCCTGAGCGCGTCGCACTCCGATGTCTACGCTGGTCCGATACACTCTCCCACCGCCATTACCTTTTGGCGAGTTGTATCCGGTGATGCAACGGGATGAGAGAGAATGGCATTTCAAACCGGGAAACGGGAAAAAGGAATCACACTCGGGACCAAGGAGAAAAAGGGGAGTTTGGTTGGAACGAGAAGCCAGGAAAAAGCTAGTAAGTTAACCATACCGAGTGAAGAAAGGATCCAAGGAGAAGAAGGGCCAAGAGGATCCAGAACCAGATTGAGAGAGAAATACGTCGAGCCAACGACGTTAAACAAAGGTGCAGACCGGGAGGCAACCCGTTGACATGGTAAATTCTCTATCTTCACCTTCTCTTTACCTTTGTCTTTATTTTACGATGAGGAAATCGCGTAGCTTAAGTGTGAGGGTAGGAAGATATCTTACCTATCTAGTTAGTTTGATTTTTATGCATTTTTAAAATTTTCTAATTGTCTAGTATCATGAAACCCCTACTTGTTTCTTTGTAATGCCTACAATGGTGTTTTGCTTTTTAGTCTCTTTACTATTCCCTCAATGCTAATAATGCAACTGGATACATGATTATAGGATTGATCAACTTTAGGACTTTGATTCGAGCATGTAGTTAGGATGCACTAGGTCCAAAACCAAGTTTGCTTGACGACCCGCTTTTCTATATTTTTTACCAATTGATTCGAGAGTTCTGTCCCCGTCCTTCTTCATTACAATGAAAAATCAAAAATTATTAAGAAAATATAAAGTTAGTGAGCTTTAAGTTAGAGAACGCTGGAAAGCACTCATTGCCCAAAGTTGAGATACTACCGAGGGATCGATCCTCTAAGGCCCATTAAGCAAAGAGTCTCATAGTAGATTGGACCATAAAATGGACAGGTTCTACCTAAAGAAAAAAATTGGATACGTAATAAATTACGTGGGTAGAACGAAATGGAGCATCAGAATATTATTATTGGATTAATTAGGGTTGAGACTTGGTTTAGTTTAATTTCAGTGGTGGGGGGACATTTGGCATCCTCTTCATAAATTTTGCCATGTCACTTGAAAATTTCTCCTATTGTTGATCTTGCTTATCTTCCTTTGTGGCTTATTTGCTTAAAAACATTTTCGACATAGTATAGAGACTTTGAGATAATTCACTTGCGTAGGATAGCTTAGTTCAAGTGTGGGGGAGTGATTGGTGTCAATGTTGTTAGTGTCAGTTTTGAGTCTTATTTAATCCCTTTATTTTTAGAAATTTTCGAGAGTCGGAATCTACACCCTTTATTGTGTGATTCTAGGTACTACTCGCAAAAGGGTGATCTAGTACTCCGATCGTGTTTCCGCACGCGCTGAGGCCGCCAAGAGTTATATGCATATGACTCAAAGATGAGCAATGGTTCAAGTGTGGGGGTATGATTGGCGGAATATTGAGCATCATTAGAAGTGGTTTTTAGCATCAATTATAGGCGAAAGAGGCCGCAAATGAAGTATATGGCCGTGATCCCGACATCATAGAGTTTCCAAGTGAATACGAGGATTACACACACACGGGAAGAGGCATAGAAGGTTGTAATCGAGCGCGGTCCAAGAAGAGAAGTGAAGAAAGAAGATTTCTCCAAAGATGTGATCGCGCCCAAGAAGATGCGCCGCGCCTACTTCCCTGCACATAGACGTGATCGTGCCTAATAAGACGCGCTCGTGCCTATGCCCCTGCAAGATACGCGATCGCGCCGACATAAGACGCGATTGTGCCTTCCCTCTTACAGCCACCACGAGGAGCTTTAATTAATGGGCTTATTTGGGATTCAATTCTTAGGATTGTACAATTTCGGGCTAGGATTTCCACATACACTTAATTAGGTCTTGCTTTCTTATAAATAGAGGAGCTTTGCCTCCTCCCAAAGAATCACAATTTTATAAAAGAATAGAATAGCATTGTTAGGATGAATCAGGAGTAATCTCCTTTCCTTTGTTCGTCGGGCTTGGGCCTGTAGAGGTAAGGGTTTTGTTTTTTTCCTCCTTTGGTTCTAATAATAATATGATATTGTGTTGTTTTAATCTCTTGAATGTCTAGTATTGATTGCAATATGTTTATCTGGATTAGCTACCTAGGTTTGCATGTTTCTTTCCTAGAGCTAGGGCCTGGTTTATCAGAATTGGAGAAACCTTGCCTACTTAGTGCCACAAATCTCTACTTGGACTAGTTGGACTTGTAAGATACGGAGATTAATGAGGTGTTGGCACCAAGGGTAATGCACTTTTCTATTTATTCATGATCATAATGCTTCCTAGGATTTAGTCTTGATAGTTTCATGGCTAGATTGGTAGATAGACGCTATTAGGACTAGTTGACCTACTTAGAAACCTTAGTACAAGGATTAGGACAAACATAGCATATAGTATAGAGATACAGTCCAATTTGGAATTCATCATCAATGATCAAAACCCATAACTACATAGGTTGATGTCTAGGAGAACAAACTGTTGGCTTTAGTTATTTTCCAAACTAATCAATCAAATCCCTCCTTCTTTGCCTTATATTCTCTATAAAGTTAGTTCTTTTGCAAAGACAATATAAGATTTGTAGGCTCCCTCTGGGATCGACTCTTACTTACCTCTCTACACCTATGGAGAGTAAGCTAAGGTTTACTTTGACCGGATTGCCTACGACAGCGTCCGTCATCGTTTCATGTTTACAACTAGGGTTTTAATAAGAGGAAGAAGGAAACAAAGACCATTTTATCCTCTTAGAGAGCCGGCCCAACTTATGAGGAAAAGGCCCAAAATCTAGCTTAAACAAAAACAGAGAAATAAATGTATAATATCTAGTAAAAAATAATAAATAAAGTTATAAATAGCCTAATCAATAGACTCATAGATTTCTGCTGAATGATGTGACGTCCCAATTATAACTAGAATATATCCATCATCTGTAGTGGAACCTCCTTGTCCTGAAATGAGTCTGGTCACTAATGATTGAGTTGCAGCTTGAATAGCTTTGGCTCGACTCTGTAGATCTAAGACTCATAGCCTCATCCTACTCTATAGCTGTCATGTTTGGTGAAGTCACATCAGGATCCGTGATGAGCTCTGCTGACAATCATGTGAGAAAACAAAATTTGTGTAGTGTTGATCAGCTCTACATTCAAGCACGCTGCCATTATACAACAGTCGCAAATAGTCACGTGGTCAAGGTTGTGTTTCGGGGTGTAATGTTTTTCACGATAAAAGGGTTGAGTAGTGCATTGACACTGAAAGGTGATCAGTCTTCAACGTGGAAGGGACATTCCTTCCAAATACCTCTTCTTTGATCGCTTTTGAATCTGATGGCCAATTATTCTAATGGAGATGACCAAACCCAACCAATGAGCCATCTGGTCTAGGCTCTTGACCAATCACTTTTGCCACATATCTAACCTTGAAACTTTCCTCATAATTATTTATCCATAAAAAGTTGATAGAAGAAGGTTCACCAGAAAAAGAAGAGTTGTTGGTAAAGCGAGAGTAGAACTGGCGAACGAGGTCGAGATCAACTTTACTTACCTCGTCCTTGAGCTTGTCCAATTTTCATCTTCAGCATATATCTGAATCGATTTGATCTTGACGAATCTTCATTTGCTTTGAGTATTTCTGGTGGAACAATCAAAGGAGCGAGTATATCGCGCTTCGTTATACCTCCTAGGATCGGTAGAAAATCTAAATGTGCTGCCTTAGCCTCTTTCTTCGGCTTCTTCTTTGCTTTGGAATTGGTTTCCTTCTTAACCTTCTTAATAGGTATTGATTCTGCACTTTCCGCTTCTTCATACAACAACTCTTCTTCCTCAATCTCAATTAGCTTTCGCTTAGCAGCAGTCTTAGATGCGCTTTTAGCATCTTTGAATAGTTTGTGCTTGGTCGGAGCAAATTCTTCATCATCTTCATCTTTGAATGAAGAAGCTGGAGATTTAGGATTAGAGGAAGATGTGAGAAGTAGTTGTTCACCTTTTACTACTTTTTCTGGTGTAGTAAACATTTCAGACTTGATGCTCACCAGATCTGAGTGGAAGTTGGTGGAAGAGGTGAATACCGGATCCACCACTGGCACTATCTCTTCGTCTATTCTGTAGCTGGTTCCTCAACGACCTTAGGAGAGACTAGCTATGGAGCAGCTAGAGTCTATGAAGACTAAGTAGATGTAGATCGAGACACCGGAGCTTTTGGTGTTGTCGACGGAGGAGTTGTGGAGGACTGACCAGCTATTCTTTATAGATGGTAGAGCTCTTCGAGTAACTCTTCCTTGGTAAGACTGGAAAGAGGGATTTTTCAACCATTTTAGTCTTGAGGAGCTTTGTGTTTTGGGGATTTAAGAGGTTGGGGCTTTCAAAGGACGTTATGAGTTGAGAGCGAGTAATAGCAAGGTAGAGCGGGTTGGGAGCGAGTGGTGATATAATGAGCACAGAAAAGAGGGAAATAATGAACACGGTAAATATGATCATGAAGACAAACCCGAGTTCATATAGTGAAGCGCGCCCTTCCCTCTGTAACATTTCACCATCGAATCAATCGATGTAATCTCGCGACAGCTAACTCGCAATGGATAGATTATCAACGGCTATATCTCAACGGCTAGAATCTTTGAAGCTTTTCAACGGCTACATGTAGACTCGCTTTTTGGAGAAGCACATTACTTAGAGACAAATGGCTCTGCAAAATAATCGTTGTAACGGCTATAATAGAGATGTGTTGGCAACTAGTGTGATGCGCTGTGAAGTCTATGTGTGACGTTTCTGAATTGATTTATACTGGATCACTAAGCCACATAGCCATATTGAATCTATTTATGCTAGATCAATGGGTTACTTGTCTAGACCTCACTTTTCAGAGCCAAAATATATTACCTTCCTAATTAAGCAACCTTCATAGTTAATAAAACCCCAAAGGCGACTTAGAATGCCACTGAAGCTACTCTTTCACAAGCGCTTGATCATGCTAGGAGTGTAAAGAAAGTGTATATATTCACCCAATGTATCATTTAAGCACGTAAAAGATTAACTGGAAATGCACATTTCACAAGTGGGGACATAACACACTCATACTGAACATATAATGAATATATAACGTATGTGCATTAGAGGGTAACTGGATTTTACACAATAATGAATACTTCCTAGTGTGGAATTTATCAGGGGAATAAGGAAACGTTAAATTAATGTTAGGAAAGGGACACCGTATGAATGGTTCATTTCTTAGGCATGTAATAAGGCAAGAAGATGATCACCATTCTTTATTTGTGGCACATAAGAAGAGAATGCAATTTGCCAAGACTATAATCAATAGCTTTAATACAATATATTACCTTAGCTAGACTGGCTTGTGAAATAGATAATGCATGACTAGCAAGAAAGCAAGAAGCACAATCCAACTAAAGTTCCCACGGTAGAATTAAACTGCATTAATTCATACCCAAAAAATGGGAGAAAATTACAGCGCATATCTTGCTTCAGCTAAAGATAAGATAGAAAATCTAGTAGAAGCTCAAGGCATAGAAAGATATCCATGAAAAATGCTTTAGAAAAGATATGGTGTTGCCATTTCCTCTTCTGGAAGTATAAGATATAGTTCAGCGAGTTGAATAAAGAATCGCTTGAAGTACTCAAAAACTCTCTTGAACATATCTGAGTCTCGCTTGAAATTATATATGTAGTTGTTCCATGAATGATACTCTCTTTGAATAAAGCTTATCTAGATAAAGTATAGCTTGATTTCTTCGTTTCAGCCCTAGAACAGATAGAAAACTCCTTCTCATTTGTGAAATGGGTGTAGCTAAATATATGATTATGTGCCTTCTACTCTTCATTCCAACCTGCAAGATAAGATCAAGCTTTTTGTTTGCAACGAATGTTGACTTCGTAGGAACGTTGGAGCTCGCGATTCCAGAACTGGAAGGTAGAACTTTCATCTTCGTAGTTCTAGGAACTTGCTCATAATAGATGTCATCGTTCAGATCTAGCACTTGGTGAGGTTTACTTTGGAAGGTGAAAGGTTCGTGTTTATTAAGCCACTATTGCTCAACGTCTTCTAAGGTTCATTAAGTCTTAGATGCGCTTCTCAAGTATCAAATTGCGCTTTAATACTTGGAGATGCGCTTGACCAGTGTAAGACACTTAGTAATGATTTGCTAAAGTCTTTCAACGCGGAAAAGGTCAGACAACAATAAGAGTGCGCTTTAAGTGTTTAAAGCGCACTAAGATTTTCACACAAAGAGTTTTCCAAACGGTGAGAACCCTAAGTCACTAATTGACTCGGGATAAAACTCACCACTACAATGTATTGATTAGAAGAAGGTTACAATCTCTCGCTTCAACTTTTTGAAGCTCACTCGTAAACTTTCTCTTTACAATACTTGAGTTCAGCTCTCTAGAACAATGGCACTTCACCTCTCTTGATTACAACCGAGTAAACACTTAAGCTCTCCTAGCTTCTCCGAATTCCTCAATTTGTAATCTTTAGAGTGAATGCAACCGTCCACTATTTATACAGAAACCATAAGCTACTACTCTAACTTAATTTTGTGTAACAAACAAAGACTAAGCATATTGCCACCTCATCAATCCGTGCGCCTTAATTAGATTGTAAGAAATAATCAGCCGCTCAGATTAATTTGGCTTTATTCTTCCACTTGTTGATGCACGCCACCTCAGCAATCCGTGTCCACTATGCTAACTAACTATCCTCCACGCTGGCGTTCCCTGGTTATGCGTCCCAAAGTCTTCAAGTTCTTCTCACACCTCTTGTGCACGCAACTTGAATTCTCCCGCTCACCATCCTTCCCTTGCATTTCGATAGTTCTCTTCTGCGATAGCGTACACCTTGTGCTATGGTGGAACCTCGTGATCAACACTTCTTCCGCTTCATTCAAGCGCATCTTCTATGCCTTAGAAGCTCGCCTATACTCACTTCTGGACTTGAATGGGATTATTAAACACCGCTTGTGAAACTTGCTTTCTCTGCTTGGTGTTAAGCGCGACTGAGATCAGTCGAAGCGCATCTCTAAGTGACTTAAGCGCATCCCAGCAGATATTACATTAACCTGGAAAGCTTAAAAACACTAAGAGATTAAACATATTAGTTTGTTATCATCAAAACAAAGAGAAATAGATTAAGCTTTAGTAAGACTATTAAAGCTCAACTAACAATTTCCCCCTTTTTGATGATGACAAACTGTGAACAGGTAATCTCATGAATACTTTCAATAATGATTAAAATAGAGACAATAAACACAAGTTAATCCAGTATTCAGATTTGGAATTAGGTCGAAGTACCTTACCAAGTACTTAACCAACACAGTTTCAAATTCCCCCTAAGTTCAAGCACGATCTCATACTTCCCCCTTAGTCAATGAAGGATGTACCTATTTTCTTCCCCCTTTTGACATCATCGAAAAAATCAAAAAGCATAGTCATACGGTAAGAAAGATAGAGGATGCGCTTGCTAGCTAACAAGTCAAAACAGTGCAAGATAGCGAACAATAAGCAACTTAAGTAGCAAAGAGTCAAGTCAGCAAAGCTCGCAGAGATATAAAAATCAAAAGCATACTTCATTGATCATTTTAGTAACTGCCACAAAATAGGTAGGAAAACCTAACGAGCTAGTTCACAAACACTTTAGCAGAGTAGAGAGCGAAAAATAAATCAGCAAAAGCGCTTAAAAGCGCAACCATCACAACACTTAGCAACTACAGCCTTTCCTCAGACGCAAACTTCTCCTGAACCATGGTAACTTCTTCGTAACTTGTTCGATCAGCACACCCAGCTGCTTCTCGACCCTCTCATGATGCTCTTCAAGTGAAGCAATAACACTTGAAAAATCTGTAGACGCGGATGAAGGACGAGCGCAAGGAATCAGGTCAAAGCGCGAGCTAGATGGGTGTGTACCTTCTGGTTAGGGGAGCGAGCTGTCATAGAGACCGTCTACCTTGAGCATCTTTGCATAAAAAGTGAGGGAAGGGTAGAGGCCCTGAAGTAGCAGCGCGACAGAGGATGAGATGACTCACCATTATCTGGGATGTATTAACTACCTGGTTTGAGATCACCACGGCCATTATGCAACAATATGCTATCGTGACTTTCTCCCTGTCATAATCTCTCGGAGTAATGTTTGTGATGATGAAATGATGAAGTAACCTGCGACATGGCTTGAGCATATCAACGGTGAGGGCGCGCTTTGGGACATTCGGGCCAAATACCGCTTCTTTGAGCTGCTTAGCGCCAGCTGGCCAGTTCTTCTTGTAGAGACGGCCAAAACCATTAGACTGTCTAGTTAGCCCTATTGCCTTTGCCAAATCCTTCACCAAGAAGTTTTCTCTTGAGTTTCCTCTCCAGTTGAACCATACCTGACTATACTCGGGGTTAGCAGCCTGATACTCCATGGTAGCGTAAAACTGGTACACCATCGAATCATTACACCATGCTGGCTAAGTTTCCAGCTTGTCCCAACCTTGAAAGCTTAGCCACGTCGAGAAGCGCGATATATGCGAGGACTCATGTATCTTAGAGAGGAGATCAGAGGTGACAATCTCAGGAAACAAAAAGGAGCGCTTAGCAATACCTGGTGGCACCGGAGGAAACTCATTAGCACCAATCACCTTAGGGCGCTTAGAGCGTGTAGATGGACCTTTCTCTAGCATAACTTCATGTGGTGGCGACTCATGCTTAGAACCGTCAGATGACTCAATTTTCTCGGTAGGAGGAGGAGGAAGAGGGGCTTTTTGCTTACGACTCTTAGGGCTCAAGACATCACTCTGTCGATCGGCTTTCTGAGGTGGTTAAGGGCAGGGGAGAGTCATGCCTGGACGAGCTTGAAAATGGTAATCTTCCTCGTCATCTGAGTCTGAAGGGATAGAAGCGAGAAGCTGCTTAGGAGAAGTGAGAGACTGAGTACCTGGCCTTGTCTGAGTACCATGTCGAGAAGGTGTGTCAATTTCAAGAATACCTTTGCCCTTTGCTAGGGTAGAGTGAGACATAGCAAGAGTAGAGGATTCAGTAGTTGGCAGGCCAAGCTCTTTCTCGACATCATAGCCAGCCAGTTCCAAGTCTTCGGCTGTGAGTGAAAGATCGACCTTTGGCTCATGAGAGAATAGGGGAGCTGCTGGGCTAGTAGGTTGTTTAGTGGGGCTTGGGCTTTCTGTGAGGTGGACTGTGTCCGGTGTGTTGTGTTTGGGGAGGCTCATCTTGTGGAGCGTGTGTAGAAATGGATGGGTCAAATGTAGAAGGCTGAGCCTTTAGCAAAGACTCAACCTTGGCACGGGTAGCTGGGTCAAGTTCGGCAAGATTGACGTTTTCCATTTGCGAAGTTGAAGTAAAGGGACTGAGAAGCTTGAGAGGAGTTTGAGAGAGAGATAGAGGTAAGATGTAGAAAATAGGGTAAGTGAAACGAGGATCAAATACCTGGTATAAATACGTGCTTAGCCTCTACTCTCAACCGTTCAAGCAGCCAATCAGAATCAACGGCCGAAAAGGAAGTCCAACGGTTCAATGGGAACACTGATTTGACACGCTAGGCTCCCAACGGTCATAAATGTAGCCGTTACTTCAAAAAGAGAAAATAGCCGTTGACAGCTGACCGTTCTTCACAATTAAGCAAACCCAAGTCTGAACACAATCCGCTGAAGTGCGCTATGAAGCTCAACACAGAAACGCGCTACAATAAAAGGCTCAACCAATCTCTCCTCTGGCTGAATATTCTGAAGAAGCTCAAAAACTGACTGAGGCAATAGATGTAAGAGTGTGATGTCCAGTTCAATTCTCAACAACAATGTAAAGAAATTCATGATCAGGAACATGCAAATTTCATAAAGGGGACATTAGAGCATTCAATCACTTAAGTTGATGTGGACGTATGTGCATATACATATAATATGGTAATTGAGCTTTATGTCACCAAATGAATAATTCTCTAATGTGGAGTTCAATAATGGACAAGAGAAGCGTTACATCTAGTCAGGCTAAGGACACCTATGCAATGGATCATTTCTTAGGCATGTAATATGGGTAGAAGACGATCACCATTGTCAAGTTTTTGGCAAAGATGAGCATGCATTGACTAAGATTATATCAAATCGAGCTAAGCAAGTAAGACAACTTCAGTACTAATTCATTTTAATGAACAACCATAAAGCATAATTGACTCAAAGCTATCAAGCGCAGCTACCATAGTTCGTACCTTGATACTAAGCTCGCTAATTCTAGTCAAATAGGGAAATACTTACAGTTCCATTGCCTCAAAGTAAATGGAGTCGCATAAGGCCAAGCTGAAACCGAAGGTTTAAGAACACATGTCGATTAAGCCTTTTAGTAAAAAATATCCGCTAATTGCCCTTCTGAAGATACGTGAGTAAGCTTGCTGTTCTTGCGCTCCACATGATCACGTAGAAAGTGGTGCCGTAGATCGATGTGCTTAGTTTGTGTGTGATGTACTCGGTTCTTGGAGACACAAATTGTGCTGGTATTATCACAATAGATAGTAATAGTTTCGAGATTAATACCGTAGTCCAACAAGCTGTTGCTTTATCCCACAGTACTTGAGCACAACATTGCACTGCGGCTATGTACTCTGCTTCTGTCGTTGAAAGCGCAATACAGTTCTGCTTCTTGGATCCCCACGATACAAGACATGGTCCAAGGAACTATGCCATCCCACTTGTGCTCTTACGGTCTGCTAAATAACCTGCATAATCTGCATCGGTGTAGCCAGCAAGAGAAGACCACCTCCTTTGGAGTACCAAAGACATAAATCGTAAGACCCCTTAAGATACCTAAGTATGCGCTTTATGTGAGTAAGGTGAGAAGCGCGAGGGTCTGACTGAGAGCGAGCACAAACACTAACGGCAAATAAAATGTCAGGTCTTTGAAGCAGTTAAATACATAAGGGAGCCAGCCAAACCTCTATACATAGTTTGATCTACCTTCTCAGCCATAATATCTTTATCCAGTTTGTAGTGGTTGAGAGGAGTGTAGGACATGGTTTGCTTCCTTCCATTTGATACTTCTTGAGGAGTTATTTGATGTATTTATGTTGATGTATTTCAATGCCATTTTCCAACTGGTTCACCTGAAGCATGAGGAAGTACTTGAGCTCACTAATCATGCTCATGCTGAACTTGAGGCTCATGGTATTCTTAAAATCATCTACAAGCTGCAAGTTAGTAGAACCAAAAATAATATCATCAACATATATTTGGACAATAAGGATATTGCCCTTTGCTCCCCTGATGAAGAGGGTCTTGTCCACCAATCCTCTTTGTAGCCATTAGCAAGGAGATACTTTGATAGACAGTCATACCAAGCGCAAGGGCTTGCTTAAGACCATAAAGCGCCTTGTCTAGGAAGTACACATGATCAGGAAAAGCTAGATCTTCAAATCCTGGTGTTTGCTTGACGTACACCTCCTCGTTCAAATCACCATTGAGGAAATCGGTCTTCACATCCATTTGAAACAGCTTAAATCCTTTGTGTGCGGCGAAAGCTATCAACAAGAGAATTGTCTCTAGTCGAGCAACTGGTGCGTATGTTTCTCATAATCAATGCCTTCTTGTTGATTGCATCCTTGTGCAACAAGTCGAGATTTGTTACGAACCACCTCTCCACTATTATCCAGTTTGTTCCTGAATACCCAGCGCGTACCAATAATGCTTCTATCACCTGGCCGGGGCACTAGACGCCATACCTGGTTGTGCTTGAACTCTTCCAACTCTTCTTGCATAGCAATTATCCAGTCTGGATCTTGAAGCGCGACTTGTATGTTCTTTGTTTCCTCTAAAGACACAAAAGCACTACAAGCAAGATAGTTAAGTACGTTAGAGCGAGTTTAGGTACCTTTTTCGAACTGTGATATGATCTCTGAAACTGGATGGGACTTCATTTGTTGGTAATCCCGCACTATGACCTCAGTATTATCTGGTAGCTTCATCGTTGTAGTCTTGGATAAAGCTTTCAGTTCCACCAGATTGGTCACTTGGTCCCGCTTGAGGACTCTCAGGTTGCGCTTGACCATTGCTAGTTCCCGCATGAGAGCTAGAAGGTCTAGCTGAAGTAACTGAGGGTGTTACCTGACCTGAAGCGAGATGATGAAGGTGTAGCTTGATCATTGTTGAATGGTCCACTTCATTGATCTATATTCTGAGTGTTTTCCTCTGGAATAGCTTTGTCACTTGGATTGCTTACTTATGGAGCCGAAGGTTGAGAAGCGCAACCACCACAATCGTCATCATCACTTTGTATACCTGTGGAAGTCGTAGAAGGTGGAGCTTGAGAAATGTGTGGAGAAGCTGGAGGTAGATCAGGGCTAACAAATGGATCATCATTCATTTCTTCATTGTTATGAAGCTGCCTTTCATCAAATTTCACATGGATACTATCTTCTTCCTCTGAGTCCTCAGGTTGAGCACTCTATACCCCTTGTTAGCAGAAGCATAACTAGAAAGATAGCATCGTCGTTCCTAACATCAAATTTGCCCAAGAGATCCTTCCCATTGTTATTGACGTAACACTTGCAACCAAACACTCGTAAGTGAGAGATATTCGGTGTACGTCCTTTGAGCAACTCATATGGGGTTTTCTCTAGGATAGGCCTTAACAAGGCTCGGTTAGTAATATAACATGTTGTGCTCACAGCTTGTGCCCAATAGTATGAAGCGACACCACTAGAGAGTAGCATTGTTCGTGCCATTCTTGTAGAGTCCTATTCTTGCGCTCAACAACTCCATTTTGCTCAGAGGTTCTAGGAATAGAAAAATTATGATCTATACCCTTTCATCACAAAATGCTAAGAACTCTCCATTCTTGAATTCGGTTCCATTGTCAGAACGAATTGAACAAATGGGGAGCCCAAAACTCTTTTCTAAGAAAAGCGCCATGAGGAAGAAACGTTGCAAAGGTTTCGCTCTTGTGTTTTAAGAAGAGAGTCAGGTGTAGCGAGAATAGTCATCATGTAGAAAACACGTGTATTTGATCAGCTATTGTTCACTGTCACTAAGGTTCATTAAGCCTTAGTTGTGCTTAACAAGAATTCAATTGCCGCTTTGAAGACTTGGGATGCGCTTAACCTATC